>NW_021635192.1:0-60622 GCF_004799145.2 Neltuma alba
TGATAAACCTTGTCGCTAGGTAATCAAAGTTTTACTAGGGAAAATGCAGCAAGTGAGGCACTACCTAGGTCATTCTTCACAAGGAGCCTTAAGTTGTATTTCAATTCTTAACAATTCACTATTAATTATCAAATTACCAAGATGAGAGCTTGAGTTCAGAAAAAGAGAAATCAAAACAAGAAACAAATCTAATGAAAGGTAAATTGCAAATGAGATTCAGATGAGAGATAGTAGTTCCCCTAGCAATTTATCCAACCTTCCTTGTTCAATCTTATAATTTGGAGTCTCTTAGTGTCAATTAAATGGATAGATTCAGCTACTGCTCAAATCTCTCTTAACATAGATCAGAAACAACTATCTTACTAGATTCATTATTTTGATCTATGAGAAGGAAAATCAATTGACAAGAACACTTGAGAAGCAAGTTGCAATTCTCTAAGAATGACCACAACTGTGAATCATCAATTATTCAACCAAAATTCAGATTTACAGAACAACAGTCCAAGTAAAACGAATTAGATTTACAAATCAACAGAGAATCCTCTATTCAACTGAACTAAAGGACACAACTCACATCTGAATGTTCAATCAGATCTAAATTCCAAGAAACATAAATCTAATCACTCAATCTTCATTCTAATCACAATTGTTCAACTGAAACAAATGACTCTTAGAATAGAAGGTAGAGAAAATAGATCTGAAATGACTCCCTGTTTAGCTCCATGAACTCAGGTCAGCTTCATTGCTAGAAGAACTTGGAAATTCAGCTACTCATACTCTGGATTAGGGTAGAAACAGCAAGAATTGATGAAAGATCCATGGTTGATCGGTGGAAATTGATGGAATTGGACGAAAATGGAAGAGAGAAATGAGAGAGGGCGGAGAGAGCAAGAAAATCGCGTCTGGAGGGAGAATGGGTAACTGAAATCTGATTCTGTTGAAGCGCGCGACTCTGCTTTTAAATCTGGAAATTTCGGTCATCCGCCGCGGCGCCTCTGTCAATCCGCCGCGGCTCCTGTCCTGTACGGCGTCGTTTTGATTAATGATCCTGAGCTTCATGAAAACCTCCGTCCGCCGTGGCGCCTTAGTCCATCCGCCGCGGCGCTTTTCACCGAGAGTACCTTGGAAATCCGCCGTGGCGCCTTCCCAAATCAGCCGTGGCGCCTCAGACAGAATGGCGAAAATGCTACTGAAACTTCCTGAAATTCATGCCAAAGCAGGGATCAAAAGTACACACAAATAAAAATCATATAAAAACATGTAAAAACACTTGCAAAACCTCATAATTCTTCTCACCAACTCTTATACAATGGAACCTAATTATGCCCAAAGTATGTAAATATAGATCGCAAAAGTATGTGTTTAGGGCTAGAAATGTATGTAAATAATGAGACTTATCAACTCCCCCACACTTAGCTTTTGCACTCCTGGGCAAATCAAGTCTAAACATATTGTGAAAGAGAAGGATGCGAGAAAGGAATAAGCAAGCTCAAAAGTTCAGGTTACAACTGCAACCAACAATGATTCTTCAACCAACATCCATCCATGGAACATTCTAATGCAAAGAAATCAAGCAATGATATGTAATTTAATCCAAGTGAATAAGATATAGAAGACCACACAAGGGAATTAGTGTATCACTCAACTAACAAGTATCAAAGGTTCTTTCACTCAATTCACTTATTCAAATGCTCTACCATATGCTTGTAATAGCTCTACCTCTCCACCACTTAAATACATAAGTACTCAAGAATCAAGAGGACTTTTGTGGCTTGTAATGTAAGGGTGAGAAGAAATGCACAAGGATGCATAGAAGGATAGAGATAATATGTGAATCAATGTGTAGAATTCAATAGCATTAGTAATATTCAATTGAGGATTGACTTCTTGATCTTGAAGTCTAAAGCTATAAAGGTGCTTTTATTCCCACTTTCTTTCTTTTCTTGTTTTTTTTCATTTCTTTTCAACTTTTCTATTCTTTTCTCTTTTTTTTTCTTTTACATTCGCATGTTTCTTCTTTTCTTTTTCTCTTTGTTTTTTTTTTTTTTAAGTTCAAGTATGCATCTCCTCATATCAATCCATCAATTGAATCCATCAAAATGCTAGTGAATTCTAAAAGGAATTAATGAAATGAAATATGCATCCTTGTAGGAAA
Organism: Neltuma alba; assembly: GCF_004799145.2. Classification (NCBI taxonomy): domain Eukaryota; kingdom Viridiplantae; phylum Streptophyta; class Magnoliopsida; order Fabales; family Fabaceae; genus Neltuma; species Neltuma alba. The sequence continues at coordinate 2,156 of NW_021635192.1, forward strand.
GAGGTTTATAAATGAGAGTGAAATGAATGGAAAATTCAGCTAAAAGGCTCAAATGGGTAACAAGGGATAAATCATGTAGGGTTGGCCATTTGGTCTAAGTAGCTAATTTGAATGAATGCCTCAATCATGTTCAAGAATACTAATGTTACATGTGGTCTTGATTAAGAACTAAGACAAGTTCTAGAGAGTATAAGAACTAAGTGAATGCACACACCAGAAATGAATATAAAGGCTCAAAGAATCCTTCCAACTAGGCTTGTCTTCCATATTCATTCACCTCAGGTAAAGAACACATCATGCTTAATCTCTATGCATTAGAAAATTTCACTTCAAGATATTAATTTCCAAATCAAATCAGTCACAAATGTAACATTAGAATTCCTGAAGCAAGCTTAAACCTTCAAAAAGTTTTTGAAAACTGAGGTTCTACAAAAGACACAAAACACACAAAAACACAACATTCACTCCCCCACACTTGATCCTTGCATTGCCCTCAATGCAAATTTGAACAAAAGATAGCAAGGAAAATTGGTAAAGGAAGGAATGGAAAGGAAAGAAACAACAGAACACTTCAAAACAAACTAAAAACAACCTACACTTGCTACTAGTTATGCCCTCCCCACACTTGTTCAAAAATGGAGTTCAAGAATGATAATAATCAAATAAACACAGACTAAAGTGTGTAAGGAAGGGGACAACCTGAAATTATGGTGGATCAAAATTCTCCTTGTAGATTTTGAGCAGGTGGCCATTGACCTTGAAAGTCTTACTGCTCTTCTCATCTAGCAGCTCTATCATGCCAAATTGTGAACTTTAGTGACCAAGTATGGTCCTTCCCATCTAGTGCTCAACTTCCCAGGTTTAAATGTGAATCGTGCTTTGTACAGCAACACTTTATCTCCAACCTTGAAAGTCTTCCTTAGGATTTGCTTGTCATGAATCATCTTTGTCTTCTCCTTATAGAACCTGGAATTTCATATGCTTCGAGTCTCAACTCTTCAAGTTCCTGCAATTGCAATAATCTTTCCATACCAGCAGAATCAAAATCAAGGTTACATGCTTTTACAGCCCAAAGAGACTTATGTTCAATCTCAACCGGTAGGTGACACATCTTACCATAAACCAATCTGTAAGGAGACATGCCTATTGGGGTTTTAAATGCAGTTCTATATGCCCACAAAGCATCATCTAATCTGGCACTCCAATCCTTCCTAGATGGTTTAACTATTCGTTCCAACACCTTCTTGATTTCTCTATTTGCATTTTCAGCTTGCCCATTACTTTGGGGATGATAAGGTGTGGATGTCTTATGTGTCACACCATACTTGGTGAATAACCCTTGTAGCAATTTATTACAAAAATGAGTGCCATTATCACTAACTACTGCTCTAGGAATGCCAAATCTAGAAAAGATGTTATTTTTCAGAAATTTTAAAACAGTAGCAGCATCATTCTTTTTGGTTGCTATGGCCTCTACCCATCTTGAAAGGTAATCAACTGCAAGAAGAATGTATGTAAAACCCATAGAAGGAAGAAAGGGGCCCATAAAATCAATACCCCATACTTCAAACACCTCACAGAAAAGCATTGGGTGTTGGGGTAATTCATGTTTCTTAGTTAGGCTACCAAATCTTTGACAAATATCACAATTCTTGCAATACTCATAAGAGTCTTTAAAGAGTGATGGCCAATACAAACCAGCTTCCAATATTTTTCTTGCAGTCTTGTTAGCACTAAAATGACCTCCACAAGTTTGAGAGTGGCAAGCATGCAGGATGTCTTGAAATTCTTCATTTGGTACACATCTTCGAATGATTTGGTCGCTGCATACCTTCCAAAGGATTGGAGGATCCCAAATGTAGTGCTTAGACTCACTCTTAATCTTCTGCATCTGAAAATGAGACAAGAGGGGGAATTAGACCAGCAACTAAAAAGTTGACAATATGACAATACCAAGGTTCCAAGAGAGACAAGGCAGAAACAGAACAATCCTTAAACTCATCACAAACAAGATCTGAACCGATTACTCCCCTTGTAGTTTCTGGTAAGCGACTTAGATGGTCAGCCACCACATTTTCTGCTCCAGGTTTGTCTTTGATGTCAATGTCAAACTCTTGGATCAACAACATCCACCTTAAGAGCCTCGGTTTGGATTGTGGCTTGCTGAAAAGATACTTGACAGCAGAATGATCAGTGAAAACAGTAACCTTAGAGTTAATTAGGTAAGGCCTAAACTTGTCTAATGCAAAAACAATAGAAAAGAGCTCCTTTTCAGTAGTTGTGTAATTAGTTTGAGCCTTATCTAGAGTCTTTGAAGCATAAGCAATAACCTTGGAAACCTTACCATCCTTTTGTCCCAAAACTGCACCCACTGCATTATTAGAGGCATCACAACACAATTCAAATGGTAAATTCCAATTAGGGCAAGTCAAAATAGGTGGAGAAGTCAATCTGGATTTAATCTCATCAAAAGACATCTTACATTCATCAGTGAAATCAAAGGAAGCATCTTTTTGCAGCAATTTAGACATTGGAAAAGTCACTTTACTAAAATCTTTTATGAATCTTCTATAAAATCCAGCATGGCCTAGGAAAGATCTAAGCTCCTTAAGATTTGTTGGATAGGGTAGAGAGGAAATTACTTCAACCTTTGCTTTGTCTACCTCTATTCCCTTTTCAGAAATTAGGTGACCTAGAACTATTCCTTGTTGAACCATAAAGTGACATTTTTCAAAATTCAGAATAAGATCCTTTTCAACACATTTTGATAGAGCTTTTTCCAAATTCACTAAGCATTCATCAAAATTATTTCCATAGATGGTAAAGTCATCCATAAACACCTCAATTCCATTCTCTAGCAAATCACTAAATATGGATAGCATACACTTTGGAATGTGCCCGGTGCATTGCAAAGTCCAAATGGCATTCTTCTATATGCAAATGTGCCAAAGGGACAAGTAAATGTAGTCTTCTCTTGATCTTGAGGTGCAATGGGAACCTGAAAATAGCCACTGAAACCATCAAGGAAACAATAGTGAGATTTACAAGCTAATCTTTCAAGCATTTGATCTATAAAGGGTAGAGGAAAATGATCTTTTCTTGTAGAATCATTAAGTTTCCTATAATCAATGCAAACACGCCAAGAATTCTGGATTCTAGTGGGGATTAATTCATTTTTTTCATTCCTAACCACAGTGATCCCACTTTTCTTAGGAACAACCTGAACTGGACTTACCCACTCACTATCTGAAATAGGGTATATGATACCAGCACTAAGCAGCTTTGTTACTTCCTTTTTAACAACATCAAGTATGAGTGGGTTAAGTCTTCTTTGAGGTTGCCTTATGGGCTTTGCATTTTCATTTAACAATATTCTATGAGTGCAAATTGAAGCATTAATACCAGGAATATCTGCTAAAGACCACCCAATTGCACTTTTATACCTTTTCAAAACAGCAAGTAATTGAGATTCCTCAATATCAGTTAAAGAGTTAGAGATTATCACCGGGAGTCTTTCATTTTCAGCTAAAAATGCATATTTCAGTGTTGATGGCAAGGGTTTAAGCTCCAATTCAGGAGGTTGAACTACTGAGGGTATCAGTTTCTTGAGCTCCAAGGTAGTGCAATTATTTCCAGATTGCTTCAAGGCTTCAATACCAAAAATTTCAGTTGTACATTCATCCTCATGTGAGTAACTCTCCTTAGTTGGTCCCTGCAACAATGCATTTAAAACATTTGTAAATCCATGTGAAAACTCAAAGTTAGATGCAGAATAATCTTGAGGAATTCCAATTTCAGAAGTAAAATTAGATTGCAAAAGTGCACTCCCTATGCTACATATTTCAGCAAATTTGGTTGGTGTCATGCTTAATCTCCTAGGGTTGGGAGTAGCTGCACTTCGCATGATTTCCAAGAGGTGTTCCAGTTCTGCATGGTTAAAGAAATTAAGATCAAGTGACTTGTAAACAGGATTGGAATACAAAATGTGATAAGAATTTAAAGGCAAATCCTGTTGTTCAGAAGGTTCAGCTGCATGCTCCTTGAATGGAGGTTCATCCATGAGACTTGGGCTGGCCTTGCAATCATGAGTCTTGTGCCCTTCACCTTCCCCTTCTTGTATAGGAGTTGATTCACTCTCTTGTGCTGTTGAGAAATCTACAAGCAATCTTTTTGCAAGTTGTTCATCACTTGACAGTGTGGAATTAGCATCAATGGAAGACTTAATGGATGAAACTGAAGACAATTCACTCCAAGTGGAAAGCCAGCCATCAATTTTAGAATCAATGCTAGGCACATCATCAAGGTGTGAAGAAAAAGAAGATGAAGGAGAATATATGGAGGAGAAAGAGACGAAGGAATCTTCAGTATCATCATTGTTATCATGCTCAAAAATAGATTCACACTCATTTTCAAGTGACACATCAATCATATTAAGCCCTAACAGAGAATAATCCTCATGTGGATGTTTCATCATCTCATACATGTTAAATTGAATTTCTTGTCCACCAAATTCCATTTTTATAATCCCATCCTTCATGCAAATCATGGTGTTGGCAGTTCTTAGAAATGGTCTGCCCAAAATCAATGTGCTTTCACTTATGGCCTCATTAGTCATATCTAACACATAAAAATCAGCAGGAAATACAAGGTCTTTTACTTGAACCAAAATGTCTTCTAAGATTCCTTGGGATTCCTAATAGACTTATCAGCTAGTTGCACTAAGACACTTGTAGGTTTCATGATTTCAACTCCTAAAGCATAATAAACAGAACTTGGCATCACATTGATAGCAGCACCCAAATCTAGTAAAGCTTTAGAAATATGAAACTTACCAATTTGACAAGGAATGGAGAAAGCTCCTGGATCTTGGCATTTCACAGGTAATTGAGCTTTAAAAAGGGCTGAAACATTAGGGCCAACTTGCACCAATTCATTAGTTTTAAACTTTCTTTTATTAGTGCAAATGTCTTTTAAGAATTTTGCATATTCAGGCACTTTCTTCAACAAATCCAGCAGAGGAATGTTAATTTCTACTTTACTAAAGAAATCTAAAACTTCTTTATTTTGCTTTTCTTTTGCAACCTTCTGCCCAAACATAAAAGCTTTAGGAAAAGGTAGATCTTTCAAGCTTACCTCCTTACCTTGACTTTCCGGTTTGTTGCTCTTGTGAGATCTTCAACTTTCCTTGCTCAATCTTTCCATTGTCCTGGTTAGGATCTGCAATTCTTGAAGAAGATTGCTCCAAGTCCTCTCTCAATGGTGTTTCATGGACTCCTTTATCATCCATAGTTGAAGGGCCGGCTTCAGTTGTGCAACCTTCAGTAGTTGCACTTCTACATCCGGTTTCTTTTCTTGCTTGCAGAAGTTGCTTCTCTCTTAAGCTTTCAGATTCCACACTTGGTGGTTTCTTTTCATGAGTAGAATTCCCTTTAGTGTAATGATCTTCATCCAAGTCAGATTCTTCATCATTCTCATTGAATGTCACCTTTCTTCCACTTCTCAAACTTATGGCATTCAATGACTTGGGATTAATCACAGTATTGGAAGGCAAAGCTCCACTTGTTTTTGCTTGAAGACTGCTGAAATTATCTGAAATTTGGGTAACAAAGTTAGCCAAGTTTGCTGTCTTAGTTTCCCATTGTTCAACCCTATTCTCTATAGCAGCCATTCTTGCATCAGATGCAGTGGTATGCTTATCAATTCTGTCCATTTGAGATGCCATAGCACTGAGATTAGCATTCATACTGTTCATGCTTTTCAACAAGAGAGACATGTCATCATTCCTTGAATTCCCAACTTCTTGAGTAGTTTGGGATGGAACCATAGCTTGTTCTGAATGTTGACGTTGCTGGAACCTATTCTGCATAAATCTCTCCTTGTTGTTCTCTCCTCCTCCCCATCTAAAATTGGGATGATCCTTCCATCCTTCGTTATAGGTGTTGGAGAAAGGGTTCCTTTGCTGATATTGACCGGCTCTTTGTTGATACATGGCTGACACTTCTTCAAATTGAGAAGGGCAAGATTCAGTACAATGCATCATAGAACCACAGGAGTCACAAGAGGGAGCTACCAAGGCTTGAGATGTTCCCATAGCACCACATTGTTTAGTTGACAAGAGTTGCTCCATCCTAGTCATTCTCTTGTCCATCCTTTCTGATAAGGCAGCAAATTGAGAGTCTAAGTTAGTAGGATTTGACCTTAAAATTTCATTGACAGATTGGTTATCCCTTGTGCTGAATTGCTGATTATTGTTGGCCATCTTCTCCAATAATTCCCAAGCATTGTGAGGAGTCAAATCAAATAGTGAACCATGGGCTGCAGCATCTATTGTGTTCTTGTGATGAGATAGCAAGCCCTCATAGAAATATTGAACTAGATTAGACTTGCTGATTTGATGATTTGGACATTTAGAAAGCATAGCTAGAAATCTTGTCCAATACTCATACAAGGTCTCTCTACTATCTTGTTGAACTCCATAGATAGCCTTCCTCAATTTAGATGTCCTTGATGCAGGAAAGTACTTCTCTAAAAAGGCCTTCTTAAGTTGCTCCCATGTAAGTGTTGTGAAGTGCTGAGGTAGGCTTTGCAACCATTCTTTGGCATTTCCTTCTAATGTGAAGTGGAAAGCTCTCCTTAGCACATCTTCCAATTGAGCACCATGGGGCTTCATAGAGGAACAAACCGCATGCATATTCTGAAGGTGCTATATGGATCATCCCCTGCAAGACCAAGGAATCTTGGTAAGGCATTAATCAAGGTACCTTTAAGTTCAAAATCAGCTTCAAAGTTATAAAAACCACATGGATCACAGTTCACACTTGAGTTATTAATTTCTCTAATGCTCCTATTCTCCTCATCTCTATTCAATTGAATATTAGCATTATGGAGAACATTTTCAGCTTGCCTTTCATTTTGAGGTCTATTTGTAGCATCACCTCTCTCAGTTTGGGCATTGTTATTATTTTGATCCATCACAAAATGATTGTCTATAAACCCTCCTAAAGTAGATTCAGATTCTGAGGAAGAACAAGATTCAACTTGAGGAAGAGAGTCACTCACTATAGGTTGCTTACTAGACTCAGCTATTTGTTTGGTTTTCTTGATTTGCCTAAGAGTTCTATTGATTTCCCAATCAAAAGGTAAAAGGCCCTTATCCTGGGACATGCAACTAAAGAACACTAGAATAGACTAATAAAATAAATGTGAAAAAGCAATTAGACAAAAGACAGAAGTCAAAGAGAGAACAAAAAGCTAAGAAGGGATCAGGTGAAATCCGCCGCGGCCTCTGGTGCAATCCGCCGCGGCTCTTGGTACTGATAAACCAAATGGACGAATTCTGCAGCAGCTTCTGACACTGTTCACACCTTCACCCCTGCAAATTGAACCCCTTAACACAATGGTATTAGTTTGTCAACAAGAAAAATATCTCAAAAGCATAAAAACAACCAACCATCATTAGGTTAAATGGAAGAACAATTAAAAGGGAAAAGGTTGCTACAGCAAGGATTCAAACAATTCACAGCCTACTCAATTGTGTTAACTCCTTGACAACCTATGGAATGAATTTGAAACACAGCAAAAAGGGAAACTACTTAACAACAAAGCACAAAAGTGAAAATGCGGCACAACTCAAAAACACTAAAGCTACTTTTTCTGAAGTTTTGTGTTTTCAAACATAAGAATTTTCTTGGCACACCAGTGAATTGCTCAAAACCTCAACAAGTAAGGCTCTCCGGCAACGGCGCCAATTTGATAAACCTTGTCGCTAGGTAATCAAAGTTTTACTAGGGAAAATGCAGCAAGTGAGGCACTACCTAGGTCATTCTTCACAAGGAGCCTTAAGTTGTATTTCAATTCTTAACAATTCACTATTAATTATCAAATTACCAAGATGAGAGCTTTAGTTCAGAAAAAGAGAAATCAAAACAAGAAACAAATCTAATGAAAGGTAAATTGCAAATGAGATTCAGATGAGAGATAGTAGTTCCCCTAGCAATTTATCCAACCTTCCTTGTTCAATCTTATAATTTGGAGTCTCTTAGTGTCAATTAAATGGATAGATTCAGCTACTGCTCAAATCTCTCTTAACATAGATCAGAAACAATTATCTTACTAGATTCATTATTTTGATCTATGAGAAGGAAAATCAATTGGCAAGAACACTTGAGAAGCAAGTTGCAATTCTCTAAGAATGACCACAACTGTGAATCATCAATATATTCAACCAAAATTCAGATTTACAGAACAACAGTCCAAGTAAAACGAATTGGATTTACAAATCAACAGAGAATCCTCTATTCAACTGAACTAAAGGACACAACTCACATCTGAATGTTCAATCAGATCTAAATTCCAAGAAACATAAATCTAATCACTCAATCTTCATTCTAATCACAATTGTTCAACTGAAACAAATGACTCTTAGAATAGAAGGTAGAAAATAGATCTGAAATGACTCCCTGTTTAGCTCCATGAACTCAGGTCAGCTTCATTGCTAGAAGAACTTGGAAATTCAGCTACTCATACTCTGGATTAGGGTAGAAACAACAAGAATTGATGAAAGATCCATGGTTGATCGGTGGAAATTGATGGAATTGGACGAAAATGGAAGAGAGAAATGAGAGAGGGCGGAGAGAGCAAGAAATTCGCGGCTGGAGGGAGAATGGGTAACTGAAATCTGATCCTCGGCTGAAGCGCGGGACTCTGCTTTTAAATCTGGAAATTTCGGTCATCCGCCGCGGCGCCTCTGATAATCCGCCGCGGCGCCTGTCCTGTACGGCGTCGTTTTGATTAATGATCCTGAGCTTCATGAAAACCTCCGTCCGCCGTGGCGCCTTAGTCCATCCGCCACGGCGCTTTTCACCGAGAGTACCTTGGAAATCCGCCGTGGCGCCTTCCCAAATCAGCCGTGGCGCCTCAGATAGAATGGCGAAAATGCTACTGAAACTTCCTGAAATTCATGCCAAAGCAGGGATCAAAAGTACACACAAATAAAATCATATAAAAACATGTAAAAACACTTGCAAGACCTCATAATTCTTCTCACCAACTCTTATACACAATGGAACCTAATTATGCCCAAAGTATGTAAATATAGATTGCAAAAGTATGTGTTTAGGGCTAGAAATGTATGTAAATAATGAGACTTATCACATGCGTCAGGGGTTACCTGCACATTCAAATAAAAAACAAAAGTATCAAACTTATCAAGAGAAATGAACAAAATAAATTCTACTACTACTACCTATAATCACTACAAATGCTAATTGAAACTTAAGCGTAACCAATCACACAATAAGGACAATCAACCTCAAACACTCTAGCCGTTAGTCCCCGACAACGACGCCAAAAACTTGTTCACCAAATAACTTGACCGCAAGTGGACGGGTCGCAAGTAATATAAAAAGTATCATTCCCTCAGAGACTAAGGCTAGATGAGTTGAAAAATCATAATTGTGTATTTGATTAGGTCAAGTGAAACAATTGTTGTAAAAGAGTTTGTAAAATGAAAGTTAAGAAAACAATGGTTTAAAGCAGTATAAAATCAAATCGACCTCAAAACAATTAAGAGACTAGGGTTATTCTTTACTAAAATACTTCATGAAACTAGATTAATTACTTCTCAAGTAGTGCTTTACAAAAAGTTCAGTTAGCCTGGGCTTACAAAATTGATTAAGCTTTCTCAAGTCAAAACCAAATGTTTGCAATCACGATTAAAACACAGCAATCTCTTGCACTTGTTTGAAAAGGTTGCACTTTAAAAACCAAAACGCATTTAGTCTATGCTAGGTCAACAGATACATCTCTGCTCCATCGACAAACCATCTATTTACTCAATTAAATTTCTGGACTAGCATGTTTTTAACAAAGTTCATGAATTAGTTTAACTTTCTCAAGTTAAACTAATCAATCAATTAATCCAAATGATGGCCAGACAAAAGGAAGCATTAAACTCAAAGTAAAAACAACTGAATATTATCATTAACACTAAAGAGATAGTAAAACCCAGTCTCAATCCATACAATAGATCAAAATAACCCTAGAAAAACGGATTTAGCTATACATATCGAGTAAAGAACTACAACTATAAGAGTATCTAGTAGTCATAGCAGAAACAAGAAGGGAAGAAGAAGGAAACCTAGAAAATTCGAGTTACAAGCTTTGAATCTCTTCTAGCTTCAAGCCCAAAGGTTCCAAGCCTCCAAAACTCCAAACCCTAGCAGAGCCAGCCTCCAAAATTGCTCCAAAAGTCAAACTCTCCAGAAAAACCGAGTATCCACCTCTATATGCCCTAATTTTTTAAGTTACAATGTAAAACGCACAGCTGCGAAGGGCCAGGTGCCGCGGCGGATCCCTTCTGGCGCTGTGGCGCCTATTACAGAATGACTTTGAGGCTCAGGCGCCGCGGCGCACGTGACAATCGGCCGCAGCAGATTTTACCGAACAGGTTTTCTTCGAGATAGCTTGGGCACCGCGGCGGATTCAGCAAGGCACCGCGACGGATTTCACAGAGGCGCACTCCTCCCCTTCTGTTTGATTCGCCGTGGCATTTTATCCCAGAGGCCGCAGCGGATGACTTCTTTTCAGCTTTTCTCCATTCTTTACTCTCTTCAGGCTTTGTTTCCTGCAAAATTGACTTTTAAACCCAATAAAAAAGCATTAAATCAGCTTAACTTAGTAGGAATTTTGAGAGGTTATCACAAACACATATAAGAAATCTCAAATATATTCGACGCACAGAAGATATCATCAATGTTATAGTGGCACAGAGAGAGAGAGAGAGAGAGTAAACGAACCTTGCTAGCTTTGCAAATGCCATTTCGAGCTATATAAGGATAATCATCTCCTTCACTAATTCCACCATTTTTTATAACCCATTCAAAGGAACTTTTGGTGTATCCACCTGAACAACCATCGCTTACAGAGTCGCAATCTACGAGTTCTTGTTCTGAGAGAGAAACAAGTTCCCCTGTGCGTATTGCGTTTATTGACTCAATAGCTCTGATGGTTCCAAACGCCCGGCAACTTCCTATGAACCATCAGATATTAATCCATTATTGGTCCATTCAGGTTCTAGAGAAAATTAATGCGACCAATTAATTTGAACTAAGGCAACTTACCACATCTCTTTTGGGTCTTAACTGGAGTCACCACTCCTTTTTGTCTCCAATCCACAGAAGCAGGAGGTCTACGGGAGTCCAGTTGCAGTACAAAATCGGACCTCGTGGCGGCAGAGTTGTTCGTGTTCGGTGTCGGTAGATGACAGAGGTATACGCTCTTAAACTCCTCAGAACTCATATTAACGAAATGGTTGAGTCCCAAATGATACCTAGATCTCTTGGCATTTGTCTCTTCGATATACTTGAGATTCCTACGGAATATCTGGTATCTGGTTTCGGCGGTTTCAGAGTTTGGGTATTTTTTCCTATACTCCTTCATCCATTGTCGGAATATTCCAAACTCTTGTTCTCCTTTTGAAGGGAGAACGGATTCTTCAGTGGGGAATCCTGAAGAGAGACATATGAGAGTGGAACACCAGATTAAGAGATGAAGGAACAGTGTTTTAGAAGAAATGGAGAAAGCCATGCGTGTTTTGGAGTTTCACATACTGAGAGATGAAACTTCAAATAAGCCTGCATGGAAGTGAGACCAGCAACGAGGTATTTATAGTGTGATTCATTTTACCTGTGGAGAAAAAAGACAAAATATAAATGCTAGTGTGTTTCATATAAATATATTTTTCCAGCAATACCGTAGAATTTAATTTATTCTCCTTATAAAAAAAGAGAATTTATTTATTCTTGGTCGGAATGACTCATATTTTGACCATATATTTTATATTGATACATTTCAGCCCACTATCAAGGCTTGGGAGAAGTGAAGTTTGATACAAGATTTTATATTGGACTGAAAATTTTATATTGAACTTGATCAAACCATGCGGGAGCTTAAAATTTGCAATTTGAATTGGTGATTTTGTTAATGATATCGTGATACACTTATGAACTTCAAAAAGGCATGTTATTGGGCAGACTTTAGTGTTCTTTATTAACATAATCCATCATTGACAAGAAGAATACTAATGGAATTGTGTATAGTCTACATCTCATTATTATGTTTAGACTATTATGTGTTGACGGATAAGAAAATATGGGAGCTGATTCCATACTCATCATTGTGATGAGTATGGAGTATTCATCTTAATTTGAACCATCCAGATTAATTTTAAATGATTTAGATTGGATTTAAATTTTTTTATATTTTAATTAACTTTTTATTTTAATAGATACATAATTCAAAATAAAGATACTTTTATAACCAACCCTTCTTTAAAAGATAAATTTATTATTGACAAAATTGCATATTAAAAATTCTAAATATGAACCATGTCCATATCAGATATGAGATCATCTAGATTGCACTATAATTTTGATAAGCACCGGATGAAGACCCTGTAATGAAATATAATGATGTTTATATGGTTTTATTTGGTATATTGTTGTAGAAAATATGATGCGTAGGTATAATATTGATTGGTTAGATTATTAAAAAAATGTGTAAATAGATAGAAATAATAAATAAAAAAGTAAAATTGTCCTGTCTATATTACTATACATACACACGCTTACATATATGTAGTATAAGGAATTAAAGTTGTGCGTGCATATTATACAGGCAGTAGTGTCTTTTCCATCTAATTACAAGAGAGCTATATCCCATTTCACAGGTCAAATGTAATTATAATCCAGCTATTTAAGGTAATTAAGTAGTATTACAAAATGTTTTACAAAAGCCCAACCAAACAATTCAATCGGCCACCATTTAATGGTTATTGGTAAACCGTGTTTCAAACACGACACCTTTTCAGTTTACTTTCCCATGATAGTATGAAATTGCTCGTAAACTAACCAATGAGAGAACTCTCTGTCTCCTTGCAAGTGACACACTTCATTGGCAAGGGGGGAAAAAAAAAATTTGAACAGTTCAACTTACAATAAAGTGCTCTAAAGACCTCAACGCCGAGAGAAGAGATATGTGGGGTCCAAATATAGTATCGTTTTCATTTGACTATTAATTAAGTTCCAATAATTTTTTATCATATTGTTATTGTTTCATCTGATTTTAATCAGATCTCTGTAGTTTTTTGTAATCAAATTCTTACAGTTTCACTTTTTTTTTACCAGCCCCCCTAAAACTATAGAAATTTGATTAAAAATCAAGTAAAAGTTTAAGCACTTGACAAACAGGAAAACAACTATGGCAATCGAATTATCACCCCAATCCTTAATATGAGATGTAGTTGACTAATTTAAAAAAATTAATGAAATTAAACATTATTACCTCTACTCCTAAATATAAACCTAGTTTGTAGTATGAATTACACTACATACTAGGTCTTATATTTAGGACTGGACATAGTAGTTAATTATAGCATATGTTAATAATATTTTTAAAATACTTATGTGTATTATTAGATTATAAGCCAAGTAAATAAGTTTGAAAAAGTGATAAATGTAATACTTTAAAATAATTTATTTAACTTTCTTGAGCTCTTCAAATTAGTTAACTAGGTCTTATATTAAGTATCAAGCATAGTATACACACACACATATATATACACTGAATTGAGTTTGTGAAAAATAGGGTAAAGTAACATCCAACATTCTGATATTATTTTCTAGGTACATTTAACACTCTAATCTTATTTATAATCCATCCAGCATGCTGATATTATTAGCGTCCTAAATTATAAAAGAACATTAGAGTGATGATGCAACTAAGAAATAACATTAAGATGATACATGCATCAATAAAATAATATCAGGTTGCTAAATATACCATAAATAAGATTAAAATATTAGATACACTTGAAAATAATATCAAAGTATTGGATGCTTCTTTGCCAAAAAAAACTAGATGTCTTTTAAGCTATGAAATTCTCTAACCTTTTGTCTAGCTTGATCTGTGAAAATTTTAATTTTCAACATAATTACAAATTGGAATTTGGAGTATCAACTTACGCGCGTGGTCCGGAGTAGTATTAACTTCCATAGTAAACTAAAAAACTATTTTCAAATATATATTTTAATTAAAATAGAACTTTAAAAGAAAACAGAGATACAGACACTCATATGGGCATGTAGAAGGATTTGATATGAAAAACCAAATGTATAGTGTGTTGGGTTGGATAGCATTAAACTTGTAGAAAAATTCTCCGCATAATTTCCTAAGCAACTTGGCCAGATTAATCCTCCAATTACCATGCCTTTGTTCCAATAAGCAAAACTTTTGAGAAATTTCAAGAGGCAACCAAGTTTGACCGACAAATTAATGAGCTCCAAGTATATTATTTATGTAGAACCCCCAATTATGTTTGAGTTGACTCGATCGTATAGTCAACTAAGTTTGCTTTTGAATTGGATGAGATGGGTAAGGAATTGGAGAGCTATCCCACGAAACACGTTCGTGGGAAGAAAATAAATGGAGAATGAATAATTAAATAGACATCATATCTCAACTTCAAATTTTAAAATTTAAATTTAGAAGTATTTTCATCATATTATATATTTCTTATTAAATTCAATTAATCTGATTGAAACGTTTAATATATCAATTCCCATTGATTAGGAAATAGATATTTGTGTCCTAATAAGTTGTTTTATAAGGAAAATGTGTATCCAAAAGCTCCACTTAAAAAAAGCGAGTTAGTTGTTGAGTCAACCAAATCCACATTCTTGGGTATAAGAAACAAGTTGGCTAGCTTTTAGAGTATCCTCCTTTGGCTCTTAATATAAAAATCATTTTATAGTATAAATTATACTATACTATAAAATGAGTCTTACATTTAAAACTGAAGGAGTATATGTTTTAGTAGAGACTTAACTCGGTTTTGGAGTAGCTTAAATTAAAATTCTTAGTGCGAGTAGGACGAGTTGCATTATGAGTACACAATAAGAAATTCAAACATGATCAAAGTTGATGGATGCATTTATTAATTATTTAAAAAAAACACTTAAAAAAGTTCAAACCCGCGACGATTTACGGATTCATTTATTTCCAAAATCTCCACTTAACACGTCATTCATGGAAGCAAAAGTGCCACTAATGCCCATATGCTCTCATATGTCAGAGGTGGCCGACCATAAATTCCAATTAAGTGAAAGTTCGAGATCACATAGGTTGCTTCTAATTTTTTCTATTCTTATTTTTAATAAAAATTAATAATTAAGTTTTACATGAAGTTAAAATGTTTATTTAATTTTTAGTTATAAAATATTGGTCGTTACGTTTATATTATTTAGGGTGAAGTAGCGCTTAGCACCCTGAATTTATTTTACAGGTGCACTCAACACCCTAATCTTTTAAAGAGTGTAATTTTACCCCTCATTTTTTAAATTTGGAGCAATTTTAACTATGGCTAACTTTGCATTAAACTGCATTAAACTCCGTTTAAAAACCTTGACACATGGCCTTTTTTTTTTTGAGAACTTCCATGTAAGCAGATGACATGGAAGATGGCTGGTCTGAATTTTTTTAAAAAAATTTATTAACTTTCATTTTTTAACTTTGAAATTTGTTCAGGAATCCTAAAGCGCAGGAACTTGGTGGCCGCTTGTACCTATCGTCTTCATCAGCATGGTGGGCTCTTTTCTTCCTGTCATCTTCATCAAAGGTGATCAGCGATTTTCTCCCAATCATGTTCAACAACATTGTCGATGCTTTTCTGGCTCTCTTCGTCGTGAAACTCATTGCGGCTTTACTCTCTATTGTAAACCCCTGTTAAATATTTGACAGTGAATAGTAAACGCTTGTTAAATGTTTGATGAGTAAATCAAAGTCATATTAGTCTCAGATGGGTTGCGTTGGTGAGGCAATTCGAAGCAACTGCTGAAAGTATGAAGAAGCTGAAAATGCTCATACTTGCTTTGTGGTTGTAATGGTGTTTTTTCTGTAACTTTTTTTTTTTTGAAAAATGTTGCAGAAATTGGAGTTTGAAAGCTATTAGTTTGTCAGCAACGTTAAATTCACAGTTGGTATTCCAATTGTTGATGCAAGACTTGTTAGATAGGAGCTTGAATACACAGGGCACTCTATCAATAGGAGCATTCTCAATGTTACATATACATACATATATATATATGTGCTTCGCTTGATTTTTTTTCAAAATTATAGATGTTCAATCACAGTATTCAAGCTGATTCGACAAGACTATTTGAGCAAATAATGCAGGATGATTTGAGATGAATGGCTCCTGAAAGGGAAACTGTGAATTTCTGATTTTTCCTAATAATTTTATTTTATCAAGGTCTATCAGTAGTTGATAGTAAATTTGACGGAGCAGATTTTCTTTTATTTAGAGTGAGTTGGTCTAGACTCCTGTAGTTAATTATTATGAACTTTGGGTTGGGCACCTTGTTTTACTTTACTAATGAAGAAGTAGTCAAGAGTTCTCCAAAAGAATTGTGTTCTTTACATGTTTTTGTTCCCTTTAATAAACGTGCATTGACATCTTTATTTGAAATGATCCAAGACTGGAATAAAAAATATGAAACCGGGAGACTTGCTGCTTGCTTCTTTCTGTTTTGAACTGCACAAAATAGTGAGGAAACAAAAAAACAAAAAGGCCATAATACGATTTGAAGGATCAATTTGGCCCTTCTTCTTGGTTGAAAGTAAAAAAGAATAAAGTGCTTTGTTTTTAAAATTTTCCCTTTTCTTAATGGTTCATTCCGTCTAAAATCACATATGTATTTTTAGTTTTCTTTTAATAATAAAATGATTATGTTAAGATTTAAAAAATTACAAGTTGCAATGATAGAGATTAAAAAATTTAGAGCTAGTATTATCATAGTATTTAAGTGATTAAAAAGAAAAGGCACACCAAAAAATGATAATATAAAGATAAGCTTATGTGGAAATTTCATTACTATTAGGTGCCATGTGAATATGCTTATGTGGAAGTTTTCAAAAACAAAAAGCCATGTGTCAAGGTTTTTAAACGGAGTTTGATGCAAAGTTAGTCCTAATTAAAATTGCTCCAAATTTAAAAAATAAGGGGTAAAATTGCACCCTTTAAAAGATTAGGGTGTTGAGTGCATCTATAAAATAAGTTCAGGATGTTAAGCACTACTTTACCCTATTATTTAGTATCTTTTATAGGATTGTATTCTCTTAATGTGGTTAGTTTTTAAGTGGCTAACAATATGATGTAGTCATACTTTTTTTTATGAGCAATATAGTCATACTACCGTCCGAAATGTTATACTACACCTGGTCCTTTTTTTCGTTTAATATTATTTGTTATTTAATTTTATAATTTTTTTAAAGTATTCCTATTCATGACAAATAGTAAGGTGTTTTTATCAATAGGTTGTTATCATGCACATGATTAGAAATAATATTATAAGAAAACTAACACATATTTATTACAAATAATTAATTTTTTTAATATCAAAAAATTAATTATTTAGCTTTTATAAAAGATTACTTATGTCTTACCCAAAGTTTTCCGGACTTCTATAACGACGGCAAATATGTTAAATTGGATATGTCTCTATTCAAATGAGATTAATTACCACAAAAGAGTTATTTGGCATAGAAAATCATCGTATAAAAATGGAAGCAAAGGATAAATTTTAAGAATTTTATATTTTATTAGTTATTTTGTAGTAAAGATAAAGTTATAAAAGCTTACCATATGAGTTTATGTGACGGGTGCACATATTTAATATAAGTTTTGACAAGATATATATCTATTAGTTTCCTTGTGATTTATAATTCATCATTTGGGATTATAGCGAAATGTTGCCTAACTGGGAGAGACTAAATTTCTACTTTTCTGTCATAACTACTCCTTCCGTCCCATATTATAAGTAACAACTACCATCTCCCTCTTTTCCCTAAATATAAGCAACATTTACAAGTTGTTTTAAATTTTTATAGCGAATTCTTTATTTTGCCTTCATTAATTACTTATTTTAATGCTCTATATATTTATTATCTTATTTCTCAAACCATCGTCTCTCCATCACACATTCTCTCCCTTCCATAATTCTTTTTATTATAATAATTTTCTTATTCTCTCTTTTATACTCCCCTCATAAATATGGGCATTTTAGTGAAAGAACTTGTAATTTTTACACATTTATTGTGTTTAACTAATTTTAACTAACATTTTGATATGTGTGATAAGCTCTAATGTTGCTTATAATTTGGGAGGATGAAGTATTTGTTTAGATTTTTAATCAATATACATTTGGTTTCAATTAAATTTACCTCTCTCACTCAACATAGATTTTGTAGTTGACAATCATATAATCTAAACTCTCGGATGCTTGGCAAAAAAAATAAAAATCTAACTCGGACGAGTTTGATAAATTAAGGCCAACTAAATTACCAGATAATTAAATAAGATATAATTAGGACAATTTAGGAACAACCACCACCATAACTACAAAGAGTCAATTCAAATAGTATAGTCATCCCACAAGGTGAATCTTGATCCCCCGACACTTCTATTTTGATCAAACTTGATTTGTTGCGCAAAATTTATCTTACAAATTACTCAATTGAATTGAATTTGTGTTTTGACTGAAAATTCATTGGTATGATAAAACCGCTCTATACTTGGAGTACTTTAAGTCTCTCTATTATTGTTACTATTGGTCATATGCAGTTGCAAGCATGGCATGAGAATTGAACATGATTTAGTGGGTTAACATTATTTTTTAATTGGTTGAAAGTATTTATTCATTGCTAAACCCGACGTGACCCATTTTAAGCGAACTAATGGGATGTTAGAATAAATCAAAACCATGGTTTGGAGAATAGTTTCTAGAAAAAAAGTGATTTTGAGAATAAATTTTGTGAAAAAAGTAATTTTGATAAGTGTTTGGATAGTTGTCATCGGAAATATTTTTTTAAGTCCAAATTATCATGAAAGATATGAGTTAATATTATAATTACATAAAAGATATATTTTTATTTTTATTTTTTTTGAAGTTTTTTCTAGTCTTTAATGTAAGATCTAATTAACTAATGCGAGTAAATTAAGAATGTTAGTTGAATTAGTTAATATGATTTTTTTTCTAAAACATCTTGAGCATCTTTTTTAATTCCCTTTCTCTATTTCCTATTTGATTATTGTTGAGGGAACATCAATAGGGTTAATGTGAAAAAAATTGATAATCACATAAAATATGTCTTATATTTAGAATCAATATTAACTTCTCAATTAGTTCCTACATTAATGACCAGAATAATAAATTTGTTATTTTTTTTGCCAACATAATAAATAATGTATAAAAATATAATTAATTAATTGTTAATATATAAGATTAAATATGTTTTTAGAAAGATGAATATTTTTCAATAGAAAAATATTATTTTACCTTAAAATCAACTGTCGAATGAGGGAGGAGAATTGGTGAAAAAAAACAACAAGAATGAGGGAGGAGAAAGGAGGAGAAAGGTGAAGGCATGAAGTTTTGACGCTGACAATAATGGGGCCAAAAATTTTGCTGACCAGATTGATTTAAAAAGCAAAAAAAATTTGCTTATGGTGAAACCATGGTTTCATGACAAAACCATGGTTTTAAAAAATTATGGAGTGTTTGGATTTTTTTTTTGGACTAAACCTTAGTTTGGGCTTCAAAAGTGCTTTTCTTAAATTTTGCCAAATACTTCCTGAATATTAGAAGATTTTAAGGATAAAGTTGACTGATTGATTGATGATGATTAATTGATATGTTTGTGTATTTTAATAAATTCTAACTCTATTTATATTCCTTGTTTTAGTAAAAATTCTTCTGTTGGCAATTATTTCTTTCCCCCCAAATTTTCAGATTGGCCCTAATACTACTAGGGCCAGTATGGTCCCACCTCCGATTTGTTTAAAAAAAAAAAAATTCCTCACGTATATAAAACCAGCTCAGCCCTCGCCGCGGCAGTCGGTAATCGCCTCTCAGTTTCAGCAGGTTCTCTCGCCTCCTAAATCCCTAATTCCACTCTTTTTGGGCATGGCGTTGTGGTTACAGATTCAATCGCTATGATTTCCATCTTCCGAAAGAGCAGGTTTGTTCATGTGCTTTGAATCGTCCTTTTCCTTTCAATCTACATATTTATGTTCTCAAATAGTGAATTTGTATTTAAATTGGGGATTAGTGTTCTGATAAGTATTCTGTTTTGAATGTGCGTAGATCCTTCTGACGAAGAAGTTTACCGTCTCTTTCAAGAGCGGAAGAAGGATCATAAACGAGAATACAAAACCCTAAAAGAGGAGACACAGAGATATAATTTCAAAACCACGTTGAAGGAAATCAGAGAGCATAACGCAAAAGGAGATAGCTATACTTTGGGGCTGAATCAATTATCAGACATGAGTTACGAAGAATTCAGTAAAATCTGCCTGAAGAAGAAAGTCCCAACAATGGCATGGTGGCTTTGCGTTCTGGCAGCAAAATACGGATCCCGTCCAGATTCACCCTCGAGCTGTACCATATGTTAAAGACCAAGACATTTAAGTTGTGTTGGGCTAATTGGATTTGTTTCGCTGAGGGAATGCGTTGTGCCTTTAATTTGCTGTTTCTTATGGAAAGCACTTTTTTCAAGTGTTTTTACTTGATGCCAAGCACTCCCAGAATCAATTTAAAAAAAAATTCATGTAAATGAAAACAAAATTTCTCTTATTGACCTCGAACACCGTAAAATTGCTACTGAAAAGTTAATCCAAACATTCTCCTAATTTTTTTTCCATTTGGTTTCTTACCCAGCATCGAGATGAAATTGTTTAATGATTAACCTCATTATATCATGAGTTATCTTATAGAATTTTCTGGAAGGCTTATTTTAGGAACAATCTATCATCATTAATTGAATTTATTCTACACTCAATAATATTTATTATATATATAGGGTGAGCAGTGTCGTACTCCACAAGGATTGACCAATTTTTTTTTTTAAAAATGAAATAAAAAGGGGTTTTCTTAATAAAATCAAGTTGCAAAAAGAAACAGAGTGTAATGACCCAAGAATTTACATGCAATTATAGTTTATATTGAATTTTAATTTAGTCCTTTAAGTTTATAAAGTGTTTTAGTCTTTTAATCTCGATACAATTGGTCTCATTTAATGCAAAATGCTAACTCATGAATTTATATGCAATTAAATGTTTCGACAAAATATGCACAAAATTTTAATATAATCAATTTCATATTTTTAGATCTAAACGGACTTTAGCCACCCAATAAATTTGATGAGTCAACATTTTTAAATCATGAAATCATTTTTATAAATTCATTTTAATCTTAAAATAATTTTCCCTTATTTTTGAGTCTTCTTCTTAGTATATGTCATAACTAGTTTTGCCTAATTATAACTTAATTAACCAAAACTCTAAAAGTTAAATAATTTTTTTTTCAGACTATTTCATTTGTTACCATAATTGATCCCCAAATATGGTTGTAGACATTTTTTTTTCTACCTTCAATACACATTTGGGAGTTTCTAATTTTAGGCAACTTCCAGAATTGCCCCAACTTAGGATGGAAGTAATACGATGTTTTGGTAGTATTTCTACTATATATTTTATTTGGCTGTTATCAAATTTTCATTCCAGCATTTAGTCCTTACGGAATAGGGATATAAATTTTGGACGAAGATATATGGGTATTGTTGGATATCACCTTTTTCTTAATTACTATATATATATATATGCGTGCGCTCACATATACTACTTCCGATTTTTAATATAAGAGTTGGCTTGACTTTCAATTTGCTCCTAAATACAAAACCCTAGTATATTTTGTATTTATCTATTTTTCTAAGGTTATTCTTCTAGTAGTTGCAAATATTAAATGTTTTATCAAATAACACCCGATTAGCAAGGATCTCTTAGAGAAGATAACATTTATTTATTACAAATGACTAACATAACTAATTTTTTTAATCTGCTTAGATTAGTTAACCAGCTCTTATATTAAAGACCGGAGGTAGTATTATCTTTTTGGATTGAATATTCATTTTATTATTATTAATAGTGTGGGTATGACCCACGGAAGCAAAAGGAATGAAAATTGTTGTCCGGGTTATCTCATTTATAATTGATTAAGAAATCTTTTTAGTTAGTTATTAGTGAAAATATGTGCGCTGGTTTGCATTGTAAACTACCTCTTCATGAATAGCCCCTGATATGTGTAAAGAGGGTTTGAAAAAAAATTATAAATTTAGGAAACAAAATAGATTGTGGTCTTATATTTAAAATTAAATGAAGTCTTTCTACTGGTTTTTATATTTAGGAATGAGGGTAATAGAATATGTGACTGAAAACTACATTTCAATTTAATTTGTTACAGACCGACTGTCAAAGAACGCTAACATGTGCATAGTGGAAGTCCAAACATGCGTGGAAAATTAAATTAAGAGAGAATTAGAATGAGGTCTCAAAATACAATAATTACAAAATAAGTCTTAAAAGTTATCATTTTCCACTCTAGGATTTGTTGTTACAAGTTATTTAGACTGTTATTGAGATCTATTTAATAATTATTTTTCTTCCTCAGAACCTTATTGTAATTCTCCCTTAGTTTAATGTGTATTTGATATTTTTCAATTTATTGACTATTGAGTAGTGAGTCGATAGATATTTATTCAAGATATATTGACTAGAGAGTCAAGAGCCTATCGTCTTTTAAAAAAACAAGAAATTGACTTCTCATTTAGAGTATGTGTAGCAAATTTTATATTGAAAATAAAGGGAATGAGATTCACAGGCTAAAAAAAAGGAAGAGAATACTATCTCAAGTGTCTAATATAAGAGCTACTTAACTAATTTAGATTAATTAGAAAAATTAGTTTAAGTTAATTATTTGTAATAAATATGGGCTGATTTCTTCAAAATTTCTTTTTAATAGATCGTTACTTGTTTTGGATGAAAACTCCTTAATATATATAATCAATGGGAATATTTTAAGTAATACATTATAAATTTGAGAGACAAAATAGATTAGATTACAAAGAATGTGTGAATAGATCACAAACATTGTGTGAATAAATAGAAATAATAAATTAAAAGATAAAATTGTCCTGTCTATGCACATATTATGAACTAAAACTGTATATTTATGTGTATTATATTAAATAAGCAGAAGCGTCTTTTGCACTGGATTGAGGTCTCCATCTCTATTTATATGTCTCAACAGTGTAATTCTAATACAGCTATTTTAGGTAATTAAGCAGCATCACAAAATGGAGCCTGCTTTCCATCACAAAAGTCTAACCAAACATTTCCATAATTTTTTTAAAAAAATTAGGATTACATGCGATCCTTTTCATGGAATCAATCCAAGCAAGGGCATATAATTCTACGTATGAAAGAAAATAATAATTTAGAGCCAGTCTAAAGAAAATAATCGTTATTCACGTGGATGATACTTGGAAAGGGCCATCAACTAATATTATTCCTTCTTCCTTATGAGGTAGTTAAAGGGTTTACTTTGATCATGAATGTAATATCTTAATCTGTTCGGCCTCTCAATTATATAAGTTTTTTTTCAAACTAACCCTTTAAATTATATATATATATATATATATATATATCAAAAGGAGTGTCTATAAATAGAGGCTACAATTAAAGAATTATTTTAGAGAAACCAATATTCATTTATTTTCAAAAAACTCATTTAAATAAATTTATTAATATTCATAAATTATTTATTTAGCTCCTATGTTTTGAATAAGATGGAATCATCATTAATTATCTGTGATTGAAATCCATTGCTGTTGAGTCAACCCACGTATACTTTGCATTACACTATGTGCCATGTGGTCATGCGCAGAACAGCAATTAATCCCACCAATTGGCGTTATTTGAGCCAGTGGAGTCAATGTTCAACGATAAGATCACCAATCAGGTGCAAATCTAAATTGACTGTAATTATTATAATTGCATGATAACAAATCTAAATAAAAATAGCATATTTTACTATATATAGTTAATTAATACTTCTTGACTTCTTCTTTAAACTTTATAATACCGACTTGAGTTAATCACAATATGAAACTGGGAGATTGACTATAGATTTGGCAGCTAATGCAGAAGCCTATATAGAGGGGAAGTAAGCCTTGGTATTGATAGAACAAACTCCACTTGGTGAGTCTGTATTCCTCTTCATCAAGAAGTATCCGTCCATTCCCCAATTTTCTCCCCATGAATTCTTAACAATCCAATAATCTTTTCCATCTTTTGAACCATATCCAACAATCAAAACTGCATGATTCGTGTAAGTTGAATCCTTTTCGCAATTCCCTCCATCGAAAATTCCCTAACAAAATACAATAAAAGTAATTTGGAAAAAAATTCAAAACCATATATAATTGATATTTGATAATAAAAAAAATTATCACATGATCAGGTATCATAAAAATTATGTCATTGTCGTTACTTTGTGCGCTACAGTTCAAAGATTAAATTATACCCACAAATTTTTGGAGACAAATTAAAGAAAGATTATATATATTAGAAAACCCCAAAAGATCAATTCAATAAAATAATCAAGTAGAATAATAAAGAGAGAATCCTAATTAAATTCAGCCGAAATACTTAAATTCAGATTTAGGCTTACACTTTCAGCAAATTCCTAATTAGACCATGAGACCCGATCATGGATTTCTAAATGTTGTTAAATAATCAGAATACTCTTCTTTATTTAAAAAGGAAAATTGATTATTTACCTCTCCCAGGTGATCCTTCATCTCTTATGTTTTTTTAGACCAAACAACACATAAGTAATTTTACAATGTTTGAAATTTTTATATATAACTTACACTATTAAAAATATTTTAATAAAACATGTTAAATTACAAATATAAGTAACCTTTTTTTAAATAAATATTTTTTATTTTCAGTTCTTGTAATGTACATAAGTTTTATTTATTTAAGCAATGTTGGATCCAACCAAAAACTCAAATTATTTCAAATTAACATTACATATTGATTATAATTAAAATATTTTAAAATCTTAAAATAAATGTTTGCAACTTGAAAATAAAAAATATTTATTTAAGGACTACTTATATTATAATTTGAAATTTTTTATGAAAATATTTTGAAGGTTTTTAGTCATATATGCAAAATTTCACCACTGAAAAATTATTTATTTATTTTATCTAAATATTAATCATAAGAGATAATGAACCACTTTAGAGAGATAATATAATCAATTTTCATTTTTAAATAAAAAGCGGCATTATCGTCATTTAACAAAATTTAGTAATCCCTAATTAGCTCTCATGTCTTGATTAGGAATTTGTTAAAAGGATAGGCCTAAATTTGAATTTAAGTATTTCCGTTGGATTTAATTGGGACTTTTCCAATAATAAAACCAAATAAGCAACACAGACTAAAGATTGGGTGAGGAGAGGGGGGTAAAAAAAAAAAAAGACTTACATCCCGATAGTGTTGAAGAAATGTTGCATCCAACGACACCGTAACAGGCTGCCGAGCAGCGGCACATAAGAGAGCCGCATCTGATTTAGGCACTTTCCCATAGCTGTTAATTTTCACCACTCTGCCTCCATTTTGCTTAACAAACACATATAAGAAATCTCAAATATATTAGACGCACAGAAGATATCATCAATGTTATAGTGGCACAGAGAGAGAGGGAGAGTAAACGAACCTTGCTAGCTTTGCAAATACCATTTCGAGCTGTATAAGGATAATCATCTCCTTCACTAATTCCACCATTTTTTATAACCCATTCAAAGGCACTTTTGGTGTATCCACCTGAACAACCATCGCTTACAGAGTCGCAATCTACGAGTTCTTGCTCTGAGAGAGAAACAAGTTCCCCTGTGCGTATTGCGTTTATTGACTCAATAGCTCCGATGGTTCCAAACGCCCAGCAACTTCCTATGAACCATCAGATATTAATCCATTATTGGTCCATTCAGGTTCCAGAGAAAATTAATGCTACCAATTAATCTGAGCTAAGGCAACTTACCACATCTCTTTTGGTTTTTAACTGGAGTCACCACTCCTCTCTGTCTCCAATCCACAGAAGCAGGCGGTGTACAGGAGTCCACTTGCAGTACAAAATCGGACCTCGCGGCGGCAGAGTTGTTCGTGTTCGGTGTCGGTAGATGACGGAGGTATACTCTCTTAAACTCCTCAGAACTCATATCAGCAAAATGGTTGAGTCCCAAACGATACCCAGATCTCTTGGCATTTGTCTCTTCGATATACTTGAGATTCTTGCGGAATATCTGGTATCTGGTTTCGGCGGTTTCAGAGTTTGGGTATTTTTTCCCATACTCCTTCATCCATTGTCGGAATATTCCAAACTCTTGTTCTCCTTTTGAAGGGAGAACGGATTCTTCAGTGGGGAATCCTGAAGAGAGACATATCAGAATGGAACACCAGATCAAGGGGAAAAGAAACTGGAACATACTAGGGTAGAAAGCCATGCTTATTTTGCTCTTTCAGTTACTGAGAAATGAAACTTCAAATAAGCTTGCATGGAATTGAATTCATCCACGATTATTTATAGTATAATTCTTGTTACTTGTAGAAGAAAACAACACAAATTGAAGTCAACATTTTTTTTTTCATTTGACTCATGATATTTGTTCACATTTTCCCGCTACTATTCCTTTGATTTTACCATCAACACGTTACCCATCCTCGACGTAGAAGAACATGTTCGACGTCCGTAATTGGTGCAATGTTAATAATCTCAAGTTTAGCATGGAATTGATTGGTGCATAGATTTTGACATGTTTTAACAATTTTCGTCGAATGAAAAAGCAAACAGTTTTTAGTTAATTGTTACAGATAAACTGGTGAAAAAAATTCTGTGTCTTATTCCATGTTACGCAAGTCGCGGAAGCCTCAATTAAAGAGAAGAGACTTTTGGGCGGGGGGGGGGGGGGAAGACGACTTTTATGTATAAAGCACATATATGTGTGTGTGCATCTCAGCGCCGTGATTGTTTCAATATGACTGGCCATTTTGATGATCGGATCACATATTGGTCAATAATTTTGGAAGTTGAGGAAGAATCAAGGCTATTGTTTATTCTCTAGAGTCAGGAGTCTGTTAGCTTTGAAAAAAAGACATAACCCATATATCAGGCAACTTTATATGTCAACGCTGTTTCTCTCCTGTGTCCTCCTTACGGCATCCTTAATACTCCCGCGTTCTTATTACAACTAAACAACAAATATTACCTCCTGTCCATAATATAAGAGCTAGTTAAAAATTACATTTGATTCTAAATATAAGACTCTAATTTATTTTGTTGCTCCAAATTTGTTAATTATACATACCAAGGGGTTCTATTCATGAGTAGCCAATCATATTTGTTACAAATAACTAATTTAACTAATTTGCTTAATCTATTCAGTTTAGTTAAGTAGCTCTTATATTAAAGACCTGAGGCATGTATTTGTGGGATAAAATTTCCTATAAGCTGACCAAAGAAATCTTTGTCGTCTTCAACGTTACACACGCCACTATTATTGCTTAGAACAATGAAATCAACAGTTCAATCCAATCTGGCGATGCGTGTGGGACGCGGAGAAGCCCAAAAGAGGGGGCGGGTAAACATGATTATGATGACTCTAATAGTAGATTTATAAAATTATAAAATATTGAGTTTAAAGTGACAGAAATATGCGGAAAGTGTTCTAGGAGGAATCGCTGGCATCCTTAATTTTATGAAAATATCAATCAGCTCTAAAAAATAGGCCAAAGTTTCAAATCTTTGATATTTAGAAATGATGAAATATCCTTGAACAATCCGCGCCCGTTCCAGCCCCAAACTCATCGGCTGTCGGTGAACACTGACACTGTTAATTATATGTTGAGATGAAACAACACATGGGAGGAATTGCCAAAACACCGAGTGTTCGGATTTATTTATGGTATGAAACAACTCAAAGCATGGATCTAGCTTATTGATACGTTTCTCTTTGTAAATTGAGCCCAACTGACACCTTGATGATGATGGCTCAGCGGAGCACGAGGCATGTTATTCATAGTTCAGGTCGGGCATCAAAAGTTTTTAAAACATAGCAATTTCACTTGAAGTGTTCTTTAGGGGGACACCCCTCGTACTATCAAAAATCACGTGTGCATTGGGCACCTTAGTACAGCAATTGCAATTTGCAATTCCTCAATTGTGACCTTTTGTCGCTGCTGAAACTACAGATCACCTCGCCAACCCCATCTAGTGAGATAATGCTTGTTGTGATCTAGAGGTCTGCTACGAAAAAACCTCAGAGCATGCACAAAGTTGAAGCTTCAAGCAAATTCTGCTACTAATGCAAGTGGTTTCCATCCTTATTTAATATAAACCTTTTGAACCAAAAAAAAAAAAAGTAATATGCACAACATAATACATGAAGAGTAAAATAGTATATTAAGAATTTAATGACTTTTTTGCCAACATAAAAAAAAAATTAACAATGTGACGTATGAGTAGGACAAAAAGAGTACTACTTATACCTTATAAATAGGACCAATGACAATAAATTTAGTATCATGATGGGCTTTGGGGAGGGCGTTGTGCATGGCACAAGGGAGGGACTCAAAGGGAAAGGGTCTATTTTTTAGTGGGGAACAAAAGCAAACCAAACTGAACTTAATTTGGTTTTATCGGCTTGATTAATTCAGTGTTCGGCTTTTTTTTTTTTGAAGCTTTTGTTTCAAATTTTTTTCGGTTTTCGATGTTCAATTCAGTGTGCTAAATGAATTTCGATTATAACCGAGTAACCAAATTATGTCATAAATTCCTCACCACATCCCAATCTCCACTCCATCTCCTCGCAGTCAAGCCCAAGATTGATTTCTCCTTAAATCCGTGAAATATCTGGCTTTGGATATGTATACATGTGTGTGTATTTCATTTTGTTCCAGGATTTAAATAATAAAGCTGCACATGGAATCCTTGGATTTTTATAGGAAAAAGCGCAAAAAAAGACCTTGAAATTTGAAAAATACAGATAAGGATCCGTGACAACTTCATTATAGGTTTTGACAACTTCATGACATATTATTATTGTCAAAAGCCATAGTGAAGTTGTCACGGGTCCCTAACTGCGTTCTTCAAATTTTAGGGTTTGTAATTGCGATTTTTCCTCTTATAGGGAAGATATTTACCGTTTGTGTTGTCCTTTTCTCGAGCAATAGCGAAGCCCAGTATTAGTTGAGCTGCTATGGCATCTTCAGTATATCCCCAGAAATATTTTTAACGTAGGCTCTTGACATAATGAATAAGTAGAAAAGTTTATTACAATAGAAAAGACTCAAAAACCGAGTAAACTGAATAACTGAACTGACTAATGTCTAGTTTTGGTTTAGTGTTTAAAATATGTACATTTTGGTTATTCTTTTCGATTAGTGGACCTAACCAAACCAAATAATGGGTTGCTCAGCTTTTCCTTTCCCCTCCATTTTCCTTCACTTTTCATCTCAATCGTTAAGTTTACAATTTGAATGGCCTAGATTTTATATTATGATATTTTTTTTATTGTTGTTTTAAATTATCATTGTTACATTTAGTAGTATAACTTTACTTAATTTTTTAAAAAAATTAACATTTTATTTTGAATTTCATAAAACATGAAATCTGAACTGTTTAAATTGCTATCTTATGATTGGGATGGGAAGCGGAGGAAAATGGAGCGAAAAATAAAGAAAAGAAAATATTGCTAGTTTGGCCTAAAAAAAAATCCAGCAACTCCTTGTAAAATAATTTATGGATATTTTTGTCACTTGAACCCTCGTATTTTTGTATCTTAAATTCATTACTAGAGTCATTATCGTGTTTATCCCCTCCTTTGGGTTACTCCGCGTCCCACGCATTGCCAATTTACTTGAATGTCACGAGGTTACATGTTTAAATCTCATCAAACTGATGATTCAATCATCATAAAGAAACAACCACGGTACTAACAAAAATCTTCTCTTTAAGCCATCACGGTGACCTTAGCTTCTTTAATTGAGGCCTCCGCGACTTGTGTAACATAGAACAAGACACTGATTTTTTGATGCAACGAAAATTGCTAAAACATGTCAAATTGTATACTAAACGTATTCAAAACGGGATAATTAAGATCATTAACATTGCACCAATTACGGATGTGGATCATGTTCTTCTACGTCAAGGATGGGTAACGAGTTGATGATAAAATCAAAGGACTAGTAGCGGGAAAATGTGAACAAATATCATGAGTCAAATGGGAAAAAAAAATATTGACTTCCACTTGTGTCGTTTTCTTCTACAAGACTTATACCATAAATACCTCGTGGATGAATTCCTTCCATGTAAGCTTGTTTTGAAGTCATTTCTCAGTAACTGAAACAGCAAAATAAGTATATCTAGGGGTGTTCAATTTGTCCCGTCCCGGTCCCAGTGAGCTCGGGACGGGACGGGACGGGACGGGACGTGGGACGGGGTCGTCCTGTCCCGTCCCGGAATTTTTTTTCTTTTAAAAATTATTTATTAATAATAATTATTAGATTATTCAATTTACTTATTAATAATAACTCTTATTTTTATGGTGATTTGTAGCTCTTAAATTGTAGTATTATCTCAACAAAATCTCCTTCCTCAATAAAATAATTCATAAAGTCATTATATAGTGTTTTTTTTACGGTATTTTTTTTACACTATTATTTTTACACCTTTTTATGCTATATAATTAAGCTTTCTACATAATATTTTTTATAATGTTTTATCTTTAAAAGCCCAATAAAAAAATAAGTATTATAACATAAAAAAATTTATATAAAAAATTATGGTATCTTTTTTTTTTTTAAAAAAAAGGGAAGCAGGACGTCCTGGTCCCGTCCCGATACTGACGGACCAGGACAGGACCGGGACGGGACGGGACACGGGACAAAATCCCTGTCCCGTCCCTGTTCACTGGGACGGGCCTGTCCCAGTCCCGTCCCGTCCCATGAACACCCCTAAGTATATCTTTCTACACTAGTATGTCTCAGTTCCTTTTTCCCTTGATCTGGTGTTCTATTCTGATCTGTCTCTCTTCAGGATTCCCTCCCAACGAATCATCAGCTTCCCCTTCAAAGGGTGAACAAGACTTGGAAATGTTCCAGCAATGGACGGCGGAGCATGGAAGAATCTACCCAAATTCTGAAGAGAGCAACACTAGATTCCAAATATTCCAAAGGAATCTCAAGTATATTACTGAAACGAATGCTAAGAGATCCAAGTCGCCATCTGGGTATCGTTTGGACCTCAACAAGTTTGCTGGTATGAGTCCTGAGGAGTTTACGCAAACCTACCTCCGTCCGCTGTAGGTGCCGGCCACCATTGGGCCGGCTTCCTCGAGCTCCGGCTATGTCTAATAGAAGGACTCATGTGCACCGCCTGCTACCATGGATTGGAGAAAGCAAGGAGTTGTGATTCCAGTTAGACACCAAGAAAGTTGTGGGAAGTTGCACCTTTTTTACCAACAAAGTTCACTAGTCTTGTTTCTAAAACTAATGGTTTTTAAATTTGAAGTGAACCTCTAGCATGCTTTGTAACGTAACAGGTTTAGTTTAAAATAATAATTTTTTCCACCTAAAGTATCTGATAACCTCTCAAAATTCCTACTGAATTAAGCTGATTTAACATTCTTTTATTGGGTTTATAAGTCAATTTTGCAGGAAACAAAGCCTGAGGAGAGTAAAGAATGGAGAAGGAGCTGAAAAGAAGCATCCGCCGTAGCCTATGGAAGAATCCGCCGTGGAGGATCACACAGAGAGGGAAGACTGAGCCTCTGTGAAATCCGCCGCAGCGCCCTGATGCATCCGCCGCGGCGCCCGAGCTACATCAGGAAGCAACCCGTTCGGTGAAATCCGCCGCGGCCTATTATCACGTGCGCCGCGGTGCCTTAGTGACAATCCATTATGTAATAGTCGCCGCGGCGCCTGAAACAATCCGCCGCGGCGCCTGGCCCCTCGCAGCTGTGCGTTTTACTTCCTAACTTAAAAAATTAGGGCATATAGAGTGAGAGAAGGGGGTTTTCTAGAGTGTGTTCGACTTTTAGAGCAATTTTGGAGGCTGGCTCTGCTAGGGTTTGGAGTTTTGGAGGCTTGGAACTTTTGGGCTTGAAGCTTGAAGAGATTCAAAGCTTGTATCTTAAATTTTCTGGGTTTCCTTCTTCTTCCCTTCTTGTTTCTGCTATGACTACTAGATATTCCTATAGTTGTAGTTCTTTACTTACCATGTATAGCTAAATCCGTTTTTCTAGGGTTATTTTGATCTATTGTATGGATTGAGATTTGGGTTTTACTATCTCTTTAGTGTTAATGATAATATTCAGTTGTTTTTACCTTGAGCTTAATGTGTCCTTTTGTCTGGCCATCATTTGGATTGATTGGTTGATTAGTTTAACTTGAGAAAGTTAGACTAATTCATGAACTTAGGTAAAAACATGCTAGTCCAGAAATTTATTTGAGTGAATAGATGGTTTGTCGATTGATCAGAGATGTATTTGTTGACCTAGCATAGACTAAATGGGTTTTGGTTTTTAAAGAGCAACCTTTTCAAACAAAAGCAAGAGATTGCTGAGTTTTAATGGTGTTTGCAACATTTGGTTTTGACTTGAGAAAGCTTAATCAATTCCATAAACCCAGGCTAACTGAATTTATTGTGAAACACTATTAGAGAAGTAATTAATCCAGTTTCATGAAGTACTTTAGTGAAGAATAACCCTAGTCTATTAATTGTTTCAAGGTCGATTCGATTTTATACTGCTTTAAACCATTAGTTTCTGAACTTTCATTTCACAAACTCTTTTACAACAATTATTTCACTTAACCTAATCAAATACACAATTATGATTTTTCAACTCATCTAGCCTTAGTCTCTGAGGGAACGATACTTTTTTATATTACTTGCGACCCGTCCACTTGCGGTCAAGTTATTTGGTGAACAAGTTTTTGGCGTCATTGCCGAGGACTAATGGCTAGAGTTTTTGAGGTTGATTGTCCTTATTGTGTGCTTGGTTACGCTTAAGTTCCATTTAGCATTTGTAGTAGTTATAGGTAGTAGCAGTAGTTTATTTTATTCATTTCTCTTGATAAGTTTGATACTTTTGTTTTTGATTTGAATGTGTAGGTAACCCCTGACGCATGCAAGGAAGACTGGAAGTTATTGTGGAAGAAGTTACTGAAGAAGTATCCAGGTCGGGAGAAACTGAAAACACACCGGAGATTCAACAACAACCTCAGTTACTTCCACCGCCGCCGCCGCCACCTGAATCAGAATCAGAAGAAAACATGGCGGAGCAAGATGAGAACGATGTGTACACCCTGGATGACTATTTGGATAAAGAAGGGCAGACTTTTCACTCAAGTATCCGGTTACCAGATATTCAAGCCAGGAATTTTGAAATCAAACCTATCATGATTCAACTACTGGGGATGATGGGTACTTTTGAAGGAAATTTTAAGGATGATCCGAATGAGCATTTGATCAAGTTCATAGAGGTTTGTGAAAACTTCAAACAAACTGGGGTTACTAAAGATGCACTGAGATTGAGATTGTTTCCCATGTCATTATCTCCCAAGGCGAAAACATGGTTGAATTCTTTACTTGAACACTCCATTAAGACTTGGGATGAGCTTGTATCTAAGTTCAAGGCCAGATTTATTCCAAGGGGCAAACGTGCTACATTAAGGGGTGAGTTGCTTTCTTTCGAGTAGCATCCGAATGAGCTATTTTATGAGGCTTGGGAAAGATTTAAGGATATGTGGAGAAATTGTCCAAATCATGAGCAGAAGAAATATGTTCTAATGGAAGCTTTCTGGAATGGATTGAATGATCAGACAGTGACAATGCTGAATACCGCTTCAAACGGAGGAATCGGAAAGATGAAGGTAAATGAGCTATATGAACTGTATGAAGAGGTGGCATCTAGCACTATGCAACAGTATAACAAAAGAAGGCAAAGTTCTGGGAGACATAAGGAGCCTAGTTCTTCATCATCAAGAGATATTGCATCGCAACTTGAAGCAATATCTAAGAGATTTGACAATCTGGAATTGCAGATTAAGAAAGGAAATGCTGCAAGAGTTCATGCACTTCAGGCTCCGGGATACACTTGTGACCATTGTAATGAGGAACACCATTCTGATCAATGCCCATACACCTTGGAGACAGTCAATTATATGAATAATGCACAAAGAAGACCACAAGGGAACCCTTATTCTCAAACTTACAATCCAAATTTGAGAAATCATCCAAATTTCTCTTGGCGAAATGGGCCAAGTTTGAATCCCCCATAAATATTACCATCCGGTGCTAAACAAATGGGGCCTCCTGGTTTTCATGGTCAACCACAGCAAAATCAATTGCAACAGCAGCATCCTCAAAAGGAAGATTCTAAAATTGAGAAGATGTTTGCTCAATTATTGGCCAATCAAGAATCTGCAAGGGCTGAGAACAAGGCAACATTTTCTCTCCATGAAACTGCCATCAAGAATCTTGAGGTGTAAATGGGTCAACTGGCTTCACAAATGAATGTACTCACAAGAAGCAGCTTACCAAGTGATACCATTCCCAATCCAAAAAGGGATGGTAATGAAGAGTGCAAAGCGATCAATTTGAGAAGTGGAAAGCAGTTACCTGACATTCAGAGGCCTAGTCAGACCGGCAAGGACACCATTAACAGTAAGGCAACGGACCTTGATACAAATGAGCTTTCAGAAGAAGGTGGTATAGTAGAAGAGGAAGAAACCAAGAAGAGGAAACAAATAGAAGAAAATCTCACTGATGTGGTTCGAGGAAAGAAGGTAGAGGGTGAAACAGTTGATGATAAAAAGAGGAAGACAACTCCCCCTCTTGCTACACAGATGCCACCGCTTCCATTTCCTCAAAGGTTCAAGAAGAAAGATGAAGATGTCCAGTTCAAGAAATTTGTGG
Source organism: Neltuma alba (assembly GCF_004799145.2). Classification (NCBI taxonomy): domain Eukaryota; kingdom Viridiplantae; phylum Streptophyta; class Magnoliopsida; order Fabales; family Fabaceae; genus Neltuma; species Neltuma alba. The sequence continues at coordinate 37,090 of NW_021635192.1, forward strand.
ACATGTTTAAGCAATTACATATCAACATCCTGTTTGCTGAAGCATTAGAGCAAATGCCTAAGTATGCTAAGTTTCTTAAGGATGTTCTCTCCAAAAAGAAGAGATTTGGTGAATTTGAAACGGTGGCTCTGACTGAAGATTGTAGTGCCATCTTGCAGCGAAAACTCCCACCCAAACTGAGAGATCCAGGCAGTTTTTATATCCCTTGTAACATAGGCAAACACTTCAATGGAAAAGCCCTATGTGATTTGGGAGCAAGTGTTAACTTGATGCCTCTGGCTGTATTCAATCGATTAAACTTGGGTGATGCAAGGCCAACAACAGTTACATTGCTCTTTGCTGATAGAAGTATCTCATATCCAAAAGGGATTGTAGAAGATGTATTGGTGAAGGTAGACAAATTCATATTCCCAGCAGCTTTCATTGTGTTAGACTGTGAGGTAGATTGGAATATCCCCATTATTTTGGGACGGCCATTTTTAGCTACTACAAGAACCCTCATTGACGTAGAAAAGGGTGAGATCACCATGCGAGTAAATGATGAGAAGGTGATATTCAACATGAATCAAGCCTTGAAGTTTCCAGATGATACTGCTCACTGTAATTGTATTGATGTGTATTGATGTGATTGATTCCACGGTGCAAGAGGAGCTGATTAACTCTTTGAACAAAGACCCATTAGAAGCATTGTTGATTGGAGAAACAAGTAGGATTGATGGCAAGGTTGAAGCTATTGCAGAAATGATGAGTATTGAAGCGTTTTCGTATCGAAAAGCTAAGACTTTTGAGCCTCTAGATGTGACTAGTGCTTTGAGCTCTCCTCTAAAGCCTTCTGTGGATGAACCGCCGGTGTTGGAGTTGAAGACTTTACCATCACATCTCAAGTATGCCTACTTGGGTAATTCTACCGCTTTACCTGTGATTGTTTCGTCTAAGTTGTCCACGTTGCAAGAAGAGAAACTGTTAAGGGTCTTGAGACACCACAAGAAAGCTATTGGGTAGTCCATAGCTGACATCAAAGGGATCAACCCTTCTGTTTGTATGCACAAGATTTTATTAGAGGATGGTCACAAACCTTCTATTGAGCATCAAAGGAGATTAAACTCGGTTATGAAAGAGGTAGTCAAGAAAGAGATCCTTAAATGGCTTTCTGCTGGAATAGTTTACCCTATTTCTGATAGTTCATGGGTGAGCCCAGTTCAATGCGTCCCTAAAAAAGGCGGTATAACTGTAGTGGCTAACACCCAAAATGAGCTAGTTCCAACTCGTACTGTGACAGGGTGGAGAATTTGCATGGATTATCGAAAGTTAAATACAGCAACCAGAAAAGACCATTTCCCGCTGCCATTTATTGATCAGATGTTGGATAAACTTGCTGGGCAAGAATTCTTTTGTTTCTTGGATGGGTATTCAGGATACAACCAAATTGTAATAGCCCCAGAAGATCAAGAGAAAACAACCTTTTACTTGTCCATATGGCACATTTGCTTTCAAAAGAATGCCATTTGGTCTTTGCAATGCTCCAGCAACATTTCAAAGATGCATGATGGCCATCTTTGCTGACATGATTGAGAAAACAATTGAAGTGTTCATGGATGACTTCTCTGTTTTTGAGATTCTTTTTTGTTGTTTCTAAATAATTTGGCGGCTGTTTTGCAAAGATGTGAAGAAACTAATTTGGTTCTGAATTGGGAAAAATGTCACTTCATGGTGCAAGAGGGCATTGTTCTTGGTCATCGAGTATCCAAACAAGGCCTAGAAGTTGACAAGGCAAAGATATCTGTTATTGAGCAATTGCCTCCACCAACAAGTGTTAAGGGTATTAGAAGTTTCTTGGGTCATGCGGGATTCTACCGTCGGTTCATTAAAGATTTTTCTAAAATCACTAAGCCCTTGTGCAATTTGTTAGAGAAAGATAGGGAGTTCGAGTTTGATGATACTTGTATGAACTCTTTTGAGGAATTAAAGAAGAAGCTCACCTCAGCACCTATTTTAGTGGCACCTACTTGGGAGCTACCCTTCATCATTATGGCAGATGCTAGTGATTTTGCCGTTGGAGCAGTTCTAGGACAAAAAGTAGATAAGGTCTTCCATCCCATCTACTATGCTAGTAAAACGTTGGATGATGCCTAACTTAACTACACTACTACTGAGAAAGAATTGCTTGCAGTGGTGTTTGCTTGTGAGAAATTCCGGTCTTATATTGTGGGCACCAAAGTGACTATCTATACGGACCACTCTGCCCTAAAGTATTTGTTTACGAAGAAAGATTCCAAGGCACGCCTAATTCGATGGGTTCTTTTGCTTCAAGAATTTGATTTGGAAATTGTTGATAGGAAAGGCACTGAGAACCAAGTGGCCGATCATCTATCTCGATTAAGTAGTGAAGCTCAACATGATCATTGTCAAGAGATCAATGCAGCTTTTCCTGATGAATGCTTGTTCTTTGTGGATAACTCAACTACTCCATAGTATGCAGATCTGGTTAATTATCTGGTTTGTGGAACTCTGCCACTAGACCTTAACTCCCATCAAAAGAGGAAATTTCTTCACGATGCAAAGTTGTACTTCTGGGAAGAACCTTATTTGTTCAAGAGATGTGCCGATCAGATGATAAGAAGATGTGTTCCGGAGGTTGAGCAGCAAGATATTCTAGAGTGTTGCCACTCTTCAGCTTATGGTGGACATTTTAGAGGAGAGAAAACGGCTGCCAAAGTCCTTCAAAGTGGTTTTTATTGGCCTTCACTATTCAAAGATGCATATGCCTTTGTGATTCGATGTGATCGATGTCAACGAGTGGGAAACATATCAAGAAGGAATGAAATGCCTCTGAATAATATTCTGGAAGTTGAACTCTTTGATGTTTGGGGAATTGACTTCATGGGCCCGTTTCCAAAGTCTCTAAATCAAGAGTACATTCTGGTTGCTGTGGATTATGTCTCGAAATGGGTTGAAGCTATTGCATGTGTATCCAGTGATGCTCAAACGGTGATCAAATTCTTAAAGAAAAACATCTTCACGAGATTTGGAGCACCTCGGGCTATTATTAGTGATGGTGGTTCTCACTTTTGCAATCATCAATTTCAAGCTCTGATGAAGAAATATGGTGTAAAGCACAGGGTAACTTTGGCTTATCATCCTCAGTCAAATGGCCAAGAAGAAATATCCAACCGAGAGATCAAAAGCATTCTTGAGAAGGTAGTAGGTGCAACAAGAAAAGATTGGTCATTAAAATTAGATGATGCTCTTTGGGCCTACAGGACAGCATATAAAACTCCGATTGGGATGTCTCCCTATCGGTTGGTGTTTGGAAAAGCATGTCATCTGCCTGTAGAATTGGAACATGGAGCTTATTGGGCCATAAAAAAGCTCAACTTTGACTTTCAAGCTGCTGGTGCAAAAAGACTCCTACAACTGAATGAGTTAGAGGAATTTCGCCTTAATGCCTATGAAAGTGCAAAGCTCTATAAGGAACGGACCAAGAAGTATCATGATCAGAAAATTATCCCTAAAGTCTTTGAAGCGGGGCAAAAGGTGTTACTTCATAATTCCAAATTGAGACTATTTCCGGGCAAACTCAAATCACATTGGTCAGGGCTATTCACTGTGGTACAAGTTGCTAACCATGGTGCAGTGGAGCTGGAAAATGAAAAAGGTGAAAGATTTCATGCAAATGGCCAATGTTTGAAGCATTATTGGGGTGGAAAGGTGGATCGTCAAGTTTCCACGATCTACTTTGCCGAACAATCATAACAAAGCTGAAGAGTCAGGCTGAAGACTATAAACCAAGCGCTACTTGGGAGGCAACCCAAGCTCTAAACTTGCCTTTGATGTGTTTCTTTTATTTCAGTTGTGTTTTAGTAGATTTATGTTTGATCTTTGTTTTTGTAGGTCTCTTGGTTTATTCCTCAAACTTTGGAGCTCAGCAGGAGTGGTTGATTTCTAATTAGCGCAACCAGGGAAGTGCACCTAACTTCAATCTCTAGCAGTGGCATTGACTTTGACTGGTTTAGATTTGTGTTAAATTGAGACTTGTGGGTTGTGCTTTTATGTGGTTGTTTGTCTTGTGTTTGTTTTTATGCTTATGCTTGTGTTTAGTCTAGTGTTATTATGTGTAAGGTGCTTGATTGTGGTAGGTCCGGTTTGTGTTTGTTAATTTTTTTTTCTTTGTATGCTTTTTCTGGGTGAGGCGCCGCGGCGTGTTTGATGAGAAGCCGCGGCGCCTAGTCTTCTTCTGAGTGCCTGTTCTGTATTAGGCGCCGCGGCTCCTGAGTCAATCCGCCGCGGCGCCTTAGTCCTAGGAAGAATGTTTGTCTCGGTAAAAACCACCGCGGCTCTTTGATTCATGCGCCGCGGCGCCCTCCTTTGCCCAGATTCAGCAATTTTGTGATAGGCGCCGCGGCGCCTTTCATAATCCGCCGCGACGCCTTATCGCATTCCCAGATTTGTGTTCCCTGTTTTAGCCTTGCTCATTTGTCTCAATACCCACTTTACCCCAGTGTATCTGACCGTTTTTAAGGGTAGATTCGTTGATTAAATTTTAAAACCCTAACCCTTTGGTCTTTTCACTCCGAATCCCATTTTCAAAAATACTTCATTCCCGTCGAAAACCTCACTTTGGTCCTGTGTTCGGTTTCTCCTTCCCCAAAGCCAGCCGATCGCCTCTCCCCATTGCCAGTCGACACCGCCGATCTTCCTCCTTCCCCTCACCGTCGCCGATTGTACCCTCCCTCTCCATCTCAAACCACGGTCGCCCCTCAGTCCTATGTCTCAAGTCGGCATCTCCCTTGCGTGTTCTTGCTTCGGTCCGCCTCACCCTTTGTTCGTCCGCAGGGTAATAATCTTTTTTCATCTGTTATTTTGTTTCTTTTCTTCTAGTTTAGTTTAGATGGGGCTGGGTAGTGTTATGGTTGTGCTTTGTGGTTAGATGAATTTTTGAACTCTAGATGGTAGTATTTTGATTACCTGAAGTTACATTGTGGTTAGGTGATAATTGCTTATTGCCCGACTATCTGTTAACATATTGATGAAAATGTGATACATGTGAAATTGAGTGATCATAACTTGGACCTGATTTGAGAAAAGGATTGCTTGTCTAAATTTTCAATAACACCGGTTCATTACCCAAGTTATGTTTTCTATTTCACTTGTAGCTGATTTGGAAATGTTATTCTGATCTAGTGAAATTAGTTTCAATTGGTAGCTACTGATGGTTATCTGATTTTGGAATCACTAGATATAGAAGAATCTTTGTAAACTTGTTTTGAATTGGAGGTAGTTTTATCATTCAGGTTGAGAAAGGGATTAATGGTGAGATTGTGGTCTAGCTCCTTGATTTAAGTTTGGGGGATAGTTTTTCTTTATTTTTAGGTTAGTTTTTCTTCTTTTTCTTTGTTTTTGTTCTTAGTTTGTGTGTGGTGTGCTTTGTTTGTGTCCTCTTAGCAGGTAACAATCCAATGGCCCCCAGGAAGAAAGCCCGTGCCACTTCCCCTGATCCTCCAATTAAAGAGCTCATTGAGAAAAGAGGGTTGCATTTCGAAAGAGAATTCCCGTGCAAAAATAAATTCGGGTTCTATAAAAAAGCACGGAAGCTCAATCTCCTCAATTTGATTGGTCCCAAAGGTGAAGGGAATGAGAAGTTGGTCAGAAAATTCTATGTTAGAGTGGCTACAAACTTGAGTAATGAGATGATTATACGGTACAAGCGTTTCCTCATTACTCCGGTGAGCATCAGGAATCAATATGAGCTTCCCGAGGTGGACAAGTACCAATATCAGTATTATCTCAACCATCAGAAGGAGATTCCCCTCAATGCCATCTCAGCAACACTCACCGATTCTAAGGAGATGTGGGTGCGGCCTAAGAGAGGCCAGGCATATATCCTGAGAAAAGACATGATACCGGAGGCCAGGATTTGGTTGCATATTGTCACAAGAAACATTATGCCAACCACGCATCTCAGTGAAGCCCCAAGGAATCTGGCACTCCTGATTTATCTACTTATGATCAAGGCAACAGTAGATATACCAAAATTGATCTTTGATGCTATATGGGATGCTTGCAGAGCCCACAATACAAACCTCGTCATGCCTCACCTCATCTCAGATTTGCTATCGAAAGCAGGGGTAGAGTGGAAAGACAAAGACCGCAAGTTCAAACCTGTCACTATTCAACTACTCTAACCTGGTGCCTGAACGAGAACAACAACGGATCACTGAAGCCCTGTTTGCTGAACAATTCCCTGACGAGTATAGGAGGCAACAAGAAGCTCAGGCCAGTGCCAGTGTTGACCCTACCACTAGAAGCTTGGATCTCCTTTGTAACAATCTTGCAATTTATTATACTAAATTATTGGTTAATAGTTTCTTTTTATTGCTGTTGTAGCTGCAACCAAGTAAATCATGTGGTTTAATGGCTCTGGAAGTGGCTGAAGGCATTAGAGGTTCTGGGTTCGAACTAGGGCCATCTCTTTGGAGTAATTTAATTTTTGTTTCAGCACTATTGAATTACTTAAATACCCTTAGAGTAAAAATAAAATAAATAAACAAAAAAAAAGTATCAGATTTTTTTTCTTCCTCTCCCGATGCTCTTCATTTTTGCGAGAGAATGGAGGAGTAGAACAAGTTTTTCAAAGCTGAATCCCTAACCCTTCTTTTTCTTCTTCAACGGTCGCATCTCCCTCTGTCCTCCACCGTTCACTTTGCAGTCTCTGGCGTGCATTCTTGCAGATTATTTCTCCTCTGTTTTCGCTGCAGAACATTGCTAGAGTTTGGGGTGTTTCTCTTTCTTTTGGAGTCACTTTCCCCCCCCCTTTTTCTGGTCTGTCTTGCAATGTAGGAGTATGGTGTAAGTTTAGGTGAGTTTTACCTTTCTTGTTGTGCGTTTGGGGTTGATTTTGGTTGATTTTGGGTGGCTATGCGAATTTTCTTTCCATATTCGTTTCTGCAGAATTTTGGGTGTGGGTGGTCACGGGTAGGATGTTATCTTCTTGGATCTTGTGATTTTTGGCTTGGGTATTAATTGGTTTGGTTGCTGGAAGTTTTGAGATTTCAAGGATTATGGGGGTTGTCTTAAACGAAGCATGTTGAGGAGGAAGGATTATATATATATATATATATTTTTACGGGTGATGCATGGTGATTGCTTGCAACTATTATTTGAAGCTTGAAATTATTGGGTGCTGTTTATTTTGGTCTATGAGATGAATTTAGTTAAGAAGGAAACCTGAAAAAGTTTTTAGTGCGGATGCTTGTTCACAAAACAATATTGAGTGCCCGTGGGGTGTTTGAAAAAATGTCTACATGAGCAAAAGAATTTCTTGATAGGTGTTTATATAACATTTTGATGGAAAAGAGCAAGATAGATATTATTTTGGATTAATTATGATTAAACTTTGGCTTTCAAGAGATACATGAAGGAAATAAGAGTTGATTGTTCCTGTGGGTAGAAAACTTGAAGGTTGGAGTTTTACGTTGTTATTGGGAAACAAGTGAATTATAATTTATACGTTATGCTTGCCAACTATTATGCTAATCTTTGAATATTTTTGACATGGATGGGCTTGTTAGAGTTGTAAGAGATTGTTGATAAATGATTTAGATGTATATAAGTTATAAATGGGGTATTAATAATGTTTTGTTTCGGGACACTAGGGGATTGAGGAGTGACCATAACTCAAGGATGTGCTAATTGGAATGAGTTATATTTTGGGAGCATAACAGGTGAGTGAATAGCGTCCCATGGTCATAAATTCTTATTTTAAAAAAAAACATTTAGCTTCTTTAAATGGTCTGTCAAGGTGATTTAACTTAAATCTTATTATTTTTCCAATCTCACTTATTTAATGTTTTAATGTTTTATTACTTGAAGGAATATTTATCTTGTTATATGTTGATTAAAAGTTCTGCTTACAATTTGTTAATCTTCATTTTTGTTTCTAATAAATATTTATACTTGGAATTTGGAAAGGAGTTTTGAAAATATTATTTGAAAATCTTCATGCTGGGATCATCTGTTGCAAAATATTCCTTAAAGGATTCCCTTCGTCGAAATAAAATATATAAATATATATCCCTCTGGTTGTTAGTAATAAACTCGATCCCATGCATGCTTGTACATTTTTTTTTTGAGGTCTGGATACAGAACACTGGTCACTAACAGCAGCACTGTTAGTCCTTGGCGCGCCATGGTAATTTCGAGCTCGCTAGATATTCGTGGGCATCGTTCCCGCGCTTGTTTCGTGGCATTGGCCGCGCTCGATTGGTTACTTACCCTCGTGGACTATGTGTCCACGCTTGTATTCGTGGCTTCAAGCTGCGCTTGCTATTCTGTTCTGTTGAAGTCCTATAAAAGTATTAGTGTTTAAGAAATGTTATTTTATAATATTTTTGTGTAACAAGCTGTCTTATTACAAATTTGGATTTAATTGTTTAATGAGCCTGAGTATACATTTATCTTTCAATTTAAGATTGTGTACTGTAGAAACTTTAATTCTTTACCACATAGTCATTCCAAGTAAAAATTTAGTCTTATTGCATTCATTTGTTATTACCTTTTTAAATATTATCTATGGGATGTTATTCACCGGTAGATTCTTTTGTTGACTTCAGACAGTACCACTGACCCTGTACTCCCAGCTGAGCAGTAAAGAGCCTCATTGAAGATCCAGAACTTGAGACTTTATTTTGAGTAACTGTTAGCTAATGTAAACTCAAAAGTACATTTATGTCTTTACTTTTAGAATTTGATGCTCCACGTAATCTATGTCTAGGTCCTCATCTTTTGGGTTATTTTGGATTGTAGTTATATATATACTGGTGCTGGGGAACTGAGCCCCAAGTATTGTTTGAATTGGCAGTCTATTGTAGAATTTTCAGGAAGTCTAGATTACAGTGGAGGCTCTGTTGAAAATTTCTACAAATAGTTTTATATTTTGTATCACAACCTGATTAAGTATATGAATGTTTTGTTTAATGGATGCCTTTATTTATGTTTATCCTAAAAATATATATATTAGTTAAACAATCCATATATTTAGGCTTAAGAGTGTGAGGTCTCTCATATTCTATGCCGGTCACCTCCAAAGTTGGGGTGTGACATCCTTCATGAGAAGTTGGACAGAGAGATACGTCACAGGAGACGTAGACAAAGGCGCATGGAGGAGTTATTAGTCCAGATTGCAAGGAACTTGGCCATTGATGCGCCGGATGTGGAGGATACAAGCACTGAGGCAGAGTCACCGGAAGAGGAGCAGGAAGCTGGAACTTCTGGGGCTGGTATTGGCTCGGGCGATGATATGGCTATCGATCCATATGAAGAGGGTGTTGAGGATCAGGGGGATGAGCATTCTGAGGAGGAGGAGGACTAGCTGGGGCCATTTCTGCTACTGTTGTTGCTTGCTTTGCTGTTTTTATTATTTTTGTGTGTTTCTGAATTTTCTTGCATTTTGGTCTTTTTTGTGTGTTATTTGCTTCTATGTTTCTGGCAAGGCTACTGATGGCCTATTGAACTGATTCTGACTATTGACCAATATCTATCATTGCTGATTTTCACAGCATTAACTATTGCGAAATGATTGAACATGTGAATGGTTAACGGATCTTTTGATTGATTAATTTGTGGATGTCTTTAGTAATTAATGATTTCATAATGCTTATCTGATGATGATACTATTGATAGTTGTGCATACTGATATACTTGTACAGGAAGCAAAGCGAAATTTTGACCTTTCATGTAGCGAATTTATTGTTTTTTTCCAATTCTGCCTGCATGCCCTGATCCTTACTTCCCATTGTTGACAGTGAGGACACAGTCAATTTTAAGTTTGGGGGTGAGGATTGAAATTTTTGGATAATAGGACAAACGTTTTGTGGATAACAGAATTATATTTGAAAATTTTATGGATAACAGGGTTATATTTGAAAATTTTTGAAAGGTCATTTTGTTGAGAAAATTTTGAAACAGCTGAAACAGTAGAAATTTTGTCAGCTTAAATTTTTGCTCGGTTGATTTTATGAAATATAAGCTGAAGTGGCAAGTGGTAGTTGAGGATGTATGAATGGTCCAATGATTGAACAAAATGCTTGGTTACTATGCTTGATAGGAAGTTTTGAATTGCTTTTCGAGACTTGATTTGTGAGGTTGAAACCTATGTTTCTTTAATTTTGGAGAAGCTAATCCACTAAAAGGGTCAAGACATTTTAAGGGGTTATGTTGAGGTCGAGTGGATAAGTTAGCCTATATACTCTTGTTTCAACTAAATTGTTTCATAACCTTCTTATGATTTCTCAAAGTTTATAGTTTATTCTATATGAATTTGAAAAAGGACTAGGGCAGTTCTTAAATGTGTTTGAGCCTTTCAAGCTGACCTTATAGGTTTTATCCTTTGAACCCATGCTTTGAGCTTTAAATATATATATATATATATATATGTATCAGTTTTGTTTCAAACCCTAACCTCTTCCTAACCCAAAACCAATTAAGAAAAACCATGAAATCCCTAGCTTTGAGATAAATGGAAGTTGAAAGGATAAGGGGTTTGATGAAATGTGGAGATTTTGAAAGGTTGAAAAGGGTAGTCAAGTATCCTGACAAGTTAAAGTGTCAGGTGCTAAGTTGTTTTTACTTTGAAAAAAACAAAAAAAACAAACAAACAAAAAACAAAAAAAACAAAAAAAAAATTATTGTATACTTATCTATATACAAATAATTGTGGTACAAGTTTGGGAGAATGAAAGTGGTTGAAGTAAGTTCTGATTGTTGGATATCTATTTATCTCAAAGTATTTGTATGATCTACTTTCCCCTTTCTTTCTTAAACCATTACCTCTTGGCCACGTTATAAGCCGAAAAGTCCCTTTGATTTCAAATGTATATGGGGTGAGTTGTAAACCGAGAAAGAGAAGAAGTTAGGATTATGAAAGGATACGGTTGAAGGTTAGTATGTTGGCTAAAGTCTCTCATTCCACTGAAACAGTATCTTAAGAGATGCTCATTGACTCTATACACACACTCACATTCCAAAATCATTGAAAGTTTGTTTTAAGTTCATGAAACTTGTTTCTTTGGGTGATTCAATAATTTCCTATCTTGTATAGTGTCTTGAGCATTTAATGAGGATACAACTGTTCCTACAATCTTTAATGTGCAATTTTGTCACTTAGTCACTGGTTTGTTGTTTTACTCGAGGACGAGCAAAAGTGTAAGTTTGGGGGTGTGATAACCTCTCAAAATTCCTACTGAATTAAGCTGATTTAACATTCTTTTATTGGGTTTATAAGTCAATTTTGCAGGAAACAAAGCCTGAGGAGAGTAAAGAATGGAGAAGGAGCTGAAAAGAAGCATCCACCACGGCCTATGGAAGAATCCGCCGCGGCGGATCACACAGAGAGGGAAGACTGAGCCTCTGTGAAATCCGCCACAGCGCCCTGATGCATCCGCCACGGCGCCCGAGCTACATCAGGAAGCAACCTGTTTGGTGAAATCCGCCGCGGCCTATTATCACGTGCGCCGCGGCGCCTTAGTGACAATCCATTTTGTAATAGGCGCCGCGGCGCCTGAAGCAATCCGCCGCGGCGCCTGGCCCCTCGCAGCTGTGCGTTTTACTTCCTAACTTAAAAAATTAGGGCATATAGAGTGAGAGAAGGGGGTTTCTAGAGTGTGTTCGACTTTTGGAGCAATTTTGGAGGCTGGCTCTGCTAGGGTTTGGAGTTTTGAGGCTTGGAACTTTTGGGCTTGAAGCTTGAAGAGATTCAAAGCTTGTATCTTAAATTTTCTGGGTTTCCTTCTTCTCCCTTCTTGTTTCTGCTATGACTACTAGATATTCCTATAGTTGTAGTTCTTTACTTACCATGTATAGCTAAATCCGTTTTTCTAGGGTTATTTTGATCTATTGTATGGATTGAGATTTGGGTTTTACTATCTCTTTAGTGTTAATGATAATATTCAGTTGTTTTTACCTTGAGCTTAATGCGTCCTTTTGTCTGGCCATCATTTGGATTGATTGGTTGATTAGTTTAACTTGAGAAAGTTAGACTAATTCATGAACTTAGGTAAAAACATGCTAGTCCAGAAATTTATTTGAGTGAATAGATGGTTTGTCGATTGATTAGAGATGTATTTGTTGACCTAGCATAGACTAAATGGGTTTTGGTTTTTAAAGAGCAACCTTTTCAAACAAAAGCAAGAGATTGCTAAGTTTTAATGGTGTTTGCAACATTTGGTTTTGACTTGAGAAAGCTTAATCAATTCTATAAACCCAGGCTAACTGAATTTATTGTGAAACACTATTAGAGAAGTAATTAATCCAGTTTCATGAAGTACTTTAGTGAAGAATAACCCTAGTCTATTAATTGTTTCAAGGTCGATTCGATTTTATACTGCTTTAAACCATTAGTTTCTGAACTTTCATTTCACAAACTCTTTTACAACAATTATTTCACTTAACTAATCAAATACACAATTATGATTTTTCAACTCATCTAGCCTTAGTCTCTGAGGGAACGATACTTTTTTATATTACTTGCGACCCGTCCACTTGCGGTCAAGTTATTTGGTGAACAGTATCCTAACTAGCTATAAAACTTCAAACTAATTAACCAAACTCCTTAACTCATAATTTTTGTTAAAGGTAACTATGATATTTTACCAGAAATAACTAATTTTAACTAACTTCATCAATTCATGTAAAGTTGCTCCTAGGTGTTTATAATCAAAAGATCAACAGATTGGACTGAGATATTGTTTCATTATTGTTTGTCTATATAGGAAGTTGTTGGGCATTTGCAGCCACTGGAGCCATGGAATCGATTAATGCAATAACTACTGCCAAACTTGTTAGCCTTTCTCAACAAGAACTCGTAGACAGCTACCCCTTGAGCCGAGGTTGTGCAGGTGGATGGCCCCCTAATGCCTTTGAATGGGTCATCCAAGATGGCGGGATTAGTAAAGAAGAAGATTATCCTTATGTTGCTCAGCAGGGTCCTTGCAAAGCGAACATGGTTTTTTATGCCTTTCTCACACTATGTAAAACTTAAAGGAAATTACACTATTCAATAGGCATAAAACATTATCGCAACATGCCTTAGATTTTGCGTTCACTTATGGAACGTTAAAGTACTTTTTGTAACACCTTACGTTTACGACCTTATGTTGTGCCAAGTTAAGACATTCGAAGCGCAATCTAAGGTTACCGGGTTGAAAAACCTGAATTTGAAAATTTCTTTTCCCGCATTACTATTCACCGTAACCTTAAACTTGGCATAACTTTGAAAAATCATAACTAATTTTAGAAAAATCGAAATGAGGTCGTTCCAAGTCTCACTCGAAGCTCTTAACATCATCTATCAAGGAAAAATGACCTCAGGTTCCGCTTTAATCAGAAACGCATTCGTTTTCAATTTCGAAAAGTACTGTTCATTTGGTCATTTTTCTATTTTCCAGGATTTTTGCCTAACTTCGGAAAGGCATAACTTCTTACACAGAGCTCCGATTGTGACGCTTTACCACTTATTTTAAAGGGAAAAATAAGATCTATTCGCATACCAAATTTCAGGGAAAAAGTCAACCATTTGACCAGGGTCTTTGTTGGTCAAAGTTTGGTCAAATCTAGACCATTTTTATCCCCTTTTTCACTAATTTTGACAGCATTTCGTTTTTCACTATAATCATACCATAATCACTTATAAAGCTACTCTATCATTAATATACATTCCAAAAAGGGTATCATATCATGTATTTATGAACATAGTATGCTTACATGGCTTGAAAGAGAAAGTTCAAAACCGTATAATACATTACATAATTCATAACTTCTTCAAGCCATGACTATTTCCTTTCCTTTCTCCTTAGCAGTAGTGGCACCTAGGATATCATGTTATAGGAGGAATGAGATTTCATAGAAATCCCAGTAGCATTGAACATACAACCATCAAGTCAACATGCATAAGATGTCATGCTACATGCAATAAGATAACATTTCTAGTCTTTATGCCATGCTATAATCATTCTGTATCCATGTCATCATATCATGGAGCATATAATCATTCTGGTCAAAACTCAATCATGCAAGAGCCAAGGCATACATTGCAAGGAGTTCACATCATCTGTACATAACATTCTCATGGCACATAAACACACATAGCAGATACACCAAATGCAGATCAACAAAATAATTGCAGTTCACGCTACCTCAATTCCTTGCTTAACGTTTCCTCCTTGATCCCTTGCTGGAGATCCTCCTAGGTTTCCAGAAGAGTTGCCTATCAACCATACAGTAAGGGTATGGTAAATTCCATATCCAGTATACCATTCTTTCTCAATATAATGCTACCCTTGTATCTTTCAATTTATAATTTCTGTATACCTTTCCTAAACCTTTGACCTTGGTTTGACCAAGCCTTAATCCTCAATTAAGGTCTTGGAATTCTTCCTTAACCCATGATTAATCATGCTTCCTTGGTTAATCACTAACCCTTAGTCCTTAATCCAATACTTAATTAAGGTCCTCAAGTCACATAGTCATAATCCTTTAAGATTAAATCACTAATCCCTTTTTGGATTAACCATTAATCATTCTCTAATCAACATGATTAACCATTATTCATTCCTTAATTAACATGATTAATCATTTTCTAATCAATATGATTAATCATTAATCATTCTCTAATCAATATGATTAAGCTTTAATCAATACTTAATCAACATGATTACCCATAATTAATCATCCTTCAATTATCATAACTAATCACTAATTAATTAGGGTAGCTAACCTTAATCACTTACTAATCCTTAATCAAATAACATAATTAATCTTAGCTATCACTAAACCATAATTAATCAAGGTAATTAATCCTAATCTTCCTCAAATAAATAATCAACTAAAAATAATTAACACTTAGGGAGATAAACATACCTTAATTAGCGCTTAATCGGCGATTAGAGGTGATTAAGCTTGCTGTCTCTCTTTCTCTCTCTTCTTTCTTCCTTTCTCTCTCCTAGAACTCAAGAACACAAAATTCTCTCCCAACAAACCCTCTTGGCCGAATTCTTCATGAAAGGGGGGGTATTTATAGGCCTTGATATTTCAAAATGCCGAAAATGCCCTTCGGGAAAAAGATGCGATCTCGGCCGTCCATTTTTTTCTACTTTACACGTGGACAAATCTTAGGGCACTCACCATAAGAAAGTGACACATGTAGGGACACCTAATCACCATGTGATTTTCATGTGGAAAATAAATATTATTTTATTATTTTGTCTCTTATTTCCCTTTATGCCCTTGAACAATGGAAAATTCCAACTTTGTCCTCTCCTTCTAATTTTGGCCGAATTATTGCTCTTAATATTGGAAAAAATATGACTCATCCAATAATCAGTGCAATCCACTGATTATTTGTGTATTTCCGGCCCGATTTTCCAACAATCCTGTCCAATTTACTGTCACAAAATTCCGATTTCAACACCTCATTAAATTCCCCTCATTCCAAGGGTAATCCATGATTTTTCTCAAGTTCTATCTCCCTCTATAATTTTCTAAATTTTATTCTGTCAAAAATCACTATTCTACTACGATAATAATTCGGTAATAAATATCCTTTAAGCTAACCTTTGTACATCCAAAGGTGGGAAATAATTTTATAAATTAGGATAATATGTCACATAATTTATCCATATTTTTCCTTGAATTTTTGAGGCCTCTATATATTTTAAATAATGGAAATTGGCTAATTTTCCTTAATTAACCAAAAATTCCAATAATTACAAATAATTTCCTGATAAATTATTTTTAATCTCATATTCATCTTCTAAGCCTCAAACATTATTCTGTACCCTCCTTTCTATTTTTCATATTTTCTGGGAATTTTTCAGGAAATTTGGACATTATTTCCAATACTGCCCTTTCTTAACTGATCTTTTCAGAAATGACCGTTATGTCCCTATCCTGATTTTTCCTCATAGCCTGGATCCTCTACCAGTCTACTATACTACTTGGCCTTAGTCAGTCACAAATCATTCATCAGTTAGAATAAAATTATCAGGGTGTGACATTTCTTCCCCCCTAAAAATAAATTTCGTCCTCGAAATTTTAACACATACCTTATGTGAAGAGCTCTGGATACTTGCTCCTCATCTCGTCCTCCTTTTCCCACGTGGCCTCTTCTTGATTTAGATCTTTCCAAATCACTTTGACCAAAGGGATTCCTTTGTTCCTCAGCTGCTTGACTTTCCGATCCACTATGCGTTCTGGTCTTACTTCAAATGTCAGATTGTTCTTTAGCTCAATCTGATCATATTCTAGCACATGTTCTGGATCCGGATTGTACTTCTTCAACTGGGAAACATGGAAGACGTTGTGCAACTGACTTAAGTTCGGGGGTAAGGCCAGTCGATAGGCTACAGGTCCTACCTTTGAGAGTATTTGGAATGGTCCCACATATTTAGGCGTCAGCTTTCTCGCCTTAATAGATCGTCCTACTCCGGTAGTTGGAGATACCTTCAGGAAGACATGGTCTCCAACCTCGAACTCTAACGGCTTTCTCCTACTGTCGGCGTAGCTCTTCTGTCTGCTTTGAGCCGTGAGTAGCCTCTGTTTGATCTGTTTAATCTGTTCAGAGGTACGATCTACTATATCTGGACCCCAAATTTTTCTCTCTCCGAGTTCTGCCCAACAAAGCGGGGATCTGCACTTTCTCCCGTACAATGCCTCGTATGGTGCCATCTGGATACTGGAATGGTAACTGTTGTTGTACGCGAATTCTGCCAAAGGCAGATATTCATCCCAGCTTCCTTTGAAATCCAAAACGCACGCTCTCAGCATATCTTCTAGTGTCTGTATCGTTCGTTCTGTTTGTCCGTCCGTTTGCGGATGATAAGCTGTACTGAAACTCAGTACCGTGCCCATGGCTTCTTGCACTGCTTTCCAGAATCTCGACATGAATCTTGGATCCCTGTCAGACACAATGTACTCTGGAACCCCATGTAATCTTACGATCTCTTTAATGTATAACCTCGCTAACTTCTCTGGCGAATATTTAACATTAATCGCCAAGAAATGGGCCGACTTCGTCAGTCTATCAACTATGACCCATATTGCATCGTATCCTGACGACGTACGAGGTAGTCCTACTATGAAGTCCATAGAGATACTGTCCCACTTCCATTCAGGAATACAAAGGGGTTGTAAAAATCCTGACGGCTTCTGGTGTTCCGTCTTCACCTTTTGGCATGTAAGGCACTTTGTCACATACTCAGTGACATCTCGTTTCATACCAGGCCACCAAAACAATGACTTGATGTCTTGATACATCTTGGTCATTCCTGGATGAATCGTATATTTGCTTTTATGTGCCTCATCTAGGATTTGCTTCCTGAGATCATCTACAGGAGGAACATACGATCTTCCTCTGAATTCTATTACTCCCTCTGTTGAGATCTCGAAATCTTTTGCCTCATTGCTCAAGACTTTAGCTCGAAGGGTCTTTGCTAACGGATCTCCTCTTTGAGCTTCTTTAATTTGTCTTATCACATCAACAGTTGTTCTCTGCACTAATGGCTCATTAGCCACATCATCTGCTGTTAACTGCATGTGATAAATAGGACCCCAATCTCTTATATCTTCTAACAGATCACCCTCTTTGATCATGAGGGTAGCTACTTGCACCACTTTTCTGCTCAAAGCATCAGCCACTACATTGGCTTTTCCCGGATGATACTTGATCTGATAGTCATAATCTTTCAACAACTCCATCCATCTCCTCTGTCTCATGTTAAGTTCTTTCTGGTCTTGCAGGTACTTGAGACTCTTGTGATCACAGAACAATTCTATAGTTGCCCCATACAAATAATGCCTCCATATCTTCAAGGCATACACTATCGCTGCAAGCTCCAGGTCATGAGTGGGGTAATTTTCTTCGTGAGGTTTTAATTGGCGCGAGGCGTAGGCAACAACTCTTCCCTGCTGCATCAGTACACATCCCAATCCCTGTTTGCTAGCATCTGTGTACACTACATATGGTAGTGTTGGATCGGGGATAACTAGTACTGGGGTAGAGGTTAGCCTTCGCTTCAGCTCTTGAAAACTTGCCTCACATTTCTCGTCCCACAAGAACTGCTGGTTCTTCCTGGTTAGCTTTGTCAGCGCTTGGGCAATTCTAGAAAAGTCCTGGATAAATCTCCTATAGTAACCTGCCAGCCCTAAGAAACTTCGTATCTCTGTTACTGTCTTAGGCTGCTCCCAGTTTAGTACTGATTCAATTTTACTTTACTGGGATCTACGGCCACACCTTCATGGTTAATCACATGGCCTAGGAATTTAACTTCCTTTAACCAAAACTCACATTTACTGAGCTTGGCGTAGAGTTGTTTCTCCTTCAGTGTACTCAGCACAATTCTCAAGTGCTGCTCATGCTCTTCTTGAGTTTTGGAGTACACTAGTATGTCATCAATAAAAACTACTACAAACAGATCTAAGTATGGTCTAAAAATCCGGTTCATGTAGTCCATGAAAATAGCAGGTGCATTTGTCAATCCAAACGGCATCACTAAGAACTCATAGTGTCCGTATCGGGTCCTAAATGCAGTCTTCGAAACATCTTCTGTCTTTATCCGCAGCTGATGATATCCCGATCGTAGATCGATCTTGGAAAACACCGTTGCTCCTGCCAGTTGGTCTAACAGATCATCAATTCGCGGCAGAGGGTATTTATTCTTTATCGTCACCTTGTTTAGCTCTCGATAGTCAATGCATAGCCTTAGACTACCGTCTTTCTTTTTCACAAAGAGTACTGGAGCACCCCAGGGAGATACACTTGGTCTTATAAAACCCTTCTCCAACAGCTCCTCAATTTGTCTCTTTAGCTCAACCATTTCGTTGGGAGCCATTCGATATGGAGCTTTGGATATTGGTTTTGTCCCTGGTACAAGATCAATCGTGAACTCCACTTCTCGCTCTGGCGGAAGTCCACTGATCTCTGTTGGAAATACCTCTGGGAAGTCTTTCACTATCGGTATTTCTTCAATTCCTTCTTCTGCCTCTGCTCGAATTGAGAAGAATACAATATATCCTTGACATCCGTGCCGTAAGCATCTACTCGCTTCGGCTTCAGTTATAAAATTTAGACTTACTTCTTTTCTAGGAATTTCTTCCTTAGAGGGTAATACTAACGTTTTCTTACCACAATCTAGAAGTATGTTATTGGCAGATAACCAATTCAAACCAATTATCACCTCAATGTCACGAAAAGGCATGCATATCAAGTCAATGATAGTGCAACAATGCTGATAACAGACCACACAATTCAGGCATGCTTTAGAAGTCACAACTTTAGGACTAGTGGGAGTAGAAACAACAATATCATATGGCAAGGTATCAACAGTCAAACCCAATCGCCCAACACAATCATGTGATATAAAGGAATGGCTAGCACCTGAGTCAAACATGGCATACACAAGGCAATCATTAACAGTGATCGTACCTTGGATCATGTCAGGTGACTTACGGGCCTCTTCCTGTGTAAGGGCAAACACCCTGCCTTGGGTCTGCTGTCTCGTCCCATCTGCCCCTTGTGGCATTCCTTCGAAAAGTGTCCTGGTCTCCCACATCTATAGCACACGTTCTGGCCAAATAAACATGGCCTGTCGCCATGATTCTTGCCACACTTCTCACATTCCTTGGCCCTTCGTGTGATATCAAACCCTTCAGGTCGTCTGCCTCCTCTTCTCATCTTTCTGCCAAAGCCAGGCCTCTTCCTCTTTTTATTAACATAAGAGGTTCCTTCTTGATTCGGCCTCGATGGGGGTCTCTCAGCTTTCAAAGCTATCGGCATCATTCCTCGATGATTTTGACTTGCTTCAGTAATGCGGCAGACTTCTACTGCCTTGTTAAAACTCTCGATCTGCTGAGGCGCCACGACCTCTCTTAATGCTGGCTTTAATCCTCTGACCAGCTTCTCCGTATTCCACCGTTCATCATTGAGACGTTTTAAATAAGCAGAATAACGGGACAGCCGAATGTGCTTTGCTAAGTAGTCATCAAAAGTTTCATTATTCCCCTGCTGCAACACTAGGAATTCAGCTTCCATTTTATCCTGTGCTGATCGGGGAAAGTACTTCTGATAGAATCTTTCTTTGAACACCTCCCATGTTATTGGGGTGTTGTTGGCTTGCAGTACCAACTCAGTGTTGTTCCACCACTGATCTGCTTCTTTCTCTAGCTTATAAATTGCCATCTGAGCTTTAACCTCAGATGAGCATCCCATTACCCGAAAGATCTTCTCCAGTCGGGTAATCCAATCTTCAGCTACTTGTGGTTCCAATGAACCCTTGAACTCTGGCGGATTATGCTTGCAAAATTTCGTAATCCACTGCTGAATATCTTCTTGATTTTCAGCCACTCCTGCTTGCTCTTCAGGTACTTGCTGTTGGACTTGTGGGGTCGCTTCAGCTTGCATTTGCTCAGGTTGTCGTAACTGAGCAATCGCTGCTGCTACCGCTACCGCTGCTGCTATAACGGCGTCTCTCTCTTCTTGCTGCCGTAACTGTGCCTCTTGTAGTTGCTGTACGACTCGTTGTTGCTCATCCAGCCTATTCATTACTTGCTGGATAGGATCTCTATGTGGTTCCTCAGGAGTGTTTCTTGCTCCTCTCCGTGTTCTCACCATTTCGCTTGTTCTTTAATAACTATGGGAGAATAAAGGAACTCTTTAATCATTTATCATATAAACATACCCTTCTTATTTATATAACAAACATTTGTACAGCAACACAAGGGTTACACAGAGTTTTTAGCAGTTAGCCTAACTTATATACAGTCCAAAACTATTTACACTATATACATCATCAGTCTAGCATTGACCATGACCAGCTCATGGAAAAGTAGCCCATACAAAGGTCTCTATGGCGTCGACCATCTCCAGGAAAGTGCATCTGGTTAGGCGATTACATATCTCATTGATTCCTTCATTCCATTTCCATGTCTTGGGGATTACATGGAACAGGGCTAGGATCCAATCTTCGTTCCCAAAGTATGATCCTCTCTAGTCACCCAATAATAAAGGCTCTTAATGTCCTCTAAGAACCTTAAGTATACATCAGCTTCCTGGTGCTCATACGGCCTAATGAAACGGCTTCTAAACTGGAATTCTTGAACTAGCTGAGGGAGGCATTGGAACTCTTTCTTAATTTCAGGTATAGGGATCTTACTCGGACCTGCTTCATCCTTAGTAGGCATCTTAACAACTGGAGCTATATCATTAGAGGCAACAGTGGCAATGTCTTTCTCTAGAGCCTTCCCCTTGAAACCGAAGTAATCTACCTGAGTAGCTGGGGATTTAGTGCTAAGCTCTCCATACCTCTCAATGTCCTCGTACCACCATGTCTCATCATACCACCATGGATATCGCTCACCGGGCATGACCTTGCTGATGGTCTCTCCGGATTTTCCACTTCCACTACAAACAGCCATTACCTGAGCTTTTCTGTAATCCTAATGACCAAATGAACTCATTAATAAGCACTATCACATGCTTTCCTTAAAATGCAGAGCATACAAAATATCAAAATTTGTTCTGTGTGCCAGAACCATGTGCTCTGATACCATAAATGTAACACCTTACGTTTACGACCTTATGTTGTGCCAAGTTAAGACATTCGGAAGCGCAATCTAAGGTTACCGGGTTGAAAACCTGAATTTGAAAATTTCTTTTCCCGCATTACTATTCACCGTAACCTTAAACTTGGCATAACTTTGAAAAATCATAACTAATTCTAGAAAAATCGAAATGAGGTCGTTCCAAGTCTCACTCGAAGCTCTTAACATCATCTATCAAGGAAAAATGACCTCAGGTTCCGCTTTAATCAGAAACGCATTCGTTTTCAATTTCGAAAAGTACTGTTCATTTGGTCATTTTTCTATTTTCCAGGATTTTTGCCTAACTTCGGAAAGGCATAACTTCTTACACAGAGCTCCGATTGTGACGCTTTACCACTCATTTTAAAGGGAAAAATAAGATCTATTTGCATACCAAATTTCAGGGAAAAAGTCAACCATTTGACCAGGGTCTTCGTTGGTCAAAGTTTGGTCAAATCTAGACCATTTTTATCCCCTTTTTCACTAATTTTGACAGCATTTCGTTTTTCACTATAATCATACCATAATCACTTATAAAGCTACTCTATCATTAATATACATTCCAAAAAGGGTATCATATCATGTATTTATGAACATAGTATGCTTACATGGCTTGAAAGAGAAAGTTCAAAACCGTATAATACATTACATAATTCATAACTTCTTCAAGCCATGACTATTTCCTTTCCTTTCTCCTTAGCAGTAGTGGCACCTAGGATATCATGTTATAGGAGGAATGAGATTTCATAGAAATCCCAGTAGCATTGAACATACAACCATCAAGTCAACATGCATAAGATGTCATGCTACATGCAGTAAGATAACATTTCTAGTCTTTATGCCATGCTATAATCATTCTGTATCCATGTCATCATATCATGGAGCATATAATCATTCTGGTCAAAACTCAATCATGCAAGAGCCAAGGCATACATTGCAAGGAGTTCACATCATCTGTACATAACATTCTCATGGCACATAAACACACATAGCAGATACACCAAATGCAGATCAACAAATAATTGCAGTTCACGCTACCTCAATTCCTTGCTTAACGTTTCCTCCTTGATCCCTTGCTGGAGATCCTCCTAGGTTTCCAGAAGAGTTGCCTATCAACCATACAGTAAGGGTATGGTAAATTCCATATCCAGTATACCATTCTTTCTCAATATAATGCTACCCTTGTATCTTTCAATTTATAATTTCTGTATACCTTTCCTAAACCTTTGACCTTGGTTTGACCAAGCCTTAATCCTCAATTAAGGTCTTGGAATTCTTCCTTAACCCATGATTAATCATGCTTCCTTGGTTAATCACTAACCCTTAGTCCTTAATCCAATACTTAATTAAGGTCCTCAAGTCACATAGTCATATCCTTTAAGATTAAATCACTAATCCCTTTTGGATTAACCATTAATCATTCTCTAATCAACATGATTAACCATTATTCATTCCTTAATTAACATGATTAATCATTTTCTAATCAATATGATTAATCATTAATCATTCTCTAATCAATATGATTAAGCTTTAATCAATACTTAATCAACATGATTACCCATAATTAATCATCCTTCAATTATCATAACTAATCACTAATTAATTAGGGTAGCTAACCTTAATCACTTACTAATCCTTAATCAAATAACATAATTAATCTTAGCTATCACTAAACCATAATTAATCAAGGTAATTAATCCTAATCTTCCTCAAATAAATAATCAACTAAAAATAATTAACACTTAGGGAGATAAACATACCTTAATTAGCGCTTAATCGGCGATTAGAGGTGATTAAGCTTGCTGTCTCTCTTTCTCTCTCTTCTTTCTTCCTTTCTCTCTCCTAGAACTCAAGAACACAAAATTCTCTCCCAACAAACACCTCTTGGCCGAATTCTTCATGAGGGGGG